>NC_056525.1:114874255-114905882 GCF_019175285.1 Sceloporus undulatus
TAAGAAAATCTGTTTGATGTACTGAGAACTTCCTCTGGGAGGAGGGGATAATTTCACTGAGGCTTTGTTGCTACTTGATTTTTGCTGGTCTCTGGAGGAGTGTGTCCAATAGTCTGAGAGTTTACTCGCACATTAACTTTCTTGATTTATGTCCTGAGCTTCCTTCCTTGGGTATGCTTTAGTTTTCCATCCTGGATGTGGCTGGCAGGTTTGCTGCCTAGATTCTCATGGTCTATTCATCTGCAGGGTTTGTTGATTTTTCTGTGATAAGTCTACATATAGTTTCAGCTTTGAAGGCCCTGATAGTTTTGATATAGTTTTTTGTGGGTTTTTCGGGCATGTGGCCATGTTCTAGAGAGTTTCTTACTGACGTTTCGCCAGCATCTGTGGCTGGCATCTTCAGAGAAAGTTTTAATTTGCTTCCCAAAGGAATTTACTCTTTTGTATTAGTCTGCTGCATGATAGATCCTGCTTAAAAGTCAGAAATATATATGTTTGATTGCTCTAGCCCTGGATATAGTAATAGTCTTTTAAGTCAATTGATCTCTTCCAGCAGGCCTTTCCAACTTAGTTACCCTCCCCAGATATAGAGATATTTGTCCCCTCCACCTGTCTATTCTTCCCCACCTATGTTTCTGCCTATTTTTTGGTTGTTTAATGTTTTTAATGTTTTTATACTATTACTGTTTAATTCTGTTTTAGTACTGGGAATGGGGGGGTAGGTCTAAGGTTTGATTTTTTAACTCTATTGTAATCTGTTGTATTTTATTGTTGTAACCCACCCGGATTCTTCGTGATTGGGCGGGCTAGAAATAAATTATTATTATTATTATTATTATTATTATTATTATTATTATTATTATTATTATTATTATTCTGTGTACACTTAACAGCTCCAAAGGGTATCTTTGCAGCCATTCAAAATATGTGTTTTATAGTGTATTTCTAGGAGGAGTTGGTTTTTCTGTAATACCTGGGAATGTTTGGGAGCCTCCAAGGATCTTGATGAAACTGGGCAGTCCGCCTTCATGTGAGAAAAATCAGCTGTGTTTTTAACCCCCTGTTTTTGATGAGAGTTTTGCATTTGAAAGACTTGCTGGAATTGTCCACCTTGTTTGCAATATAATTTCTTCTCTGCAGAATCTCCTTCCCCCTCACCATTCCCTTCTCCTTTTGTGTCGTGTCTTTTAGATTGTAAGCCTGAGGGCAGGGAACCGTCTAATTAAAAATAATAATTGTAAGCCTCTCTGATAGCCTTTAGGGCTGAAGGGCAGGATATAAATACCATAAATAAATAAATAATAAAATAAAATAAGAATCAATGTTTTGCAGACAAAAGGCAAACTTCATGGAAGAGCTAAGTAAAATTATCATCAGTGGATTATGAGTTTTTCTTTGTTATTTTTACTATGTCTTTGTTCCTTAAAGTTCCATATATTTATACTTTGAAAAGATGGGAGGCTGTTTCACTTAAATCAGATTTCTCTAATGATTTACGGAGTGGAGAAGGAGCTGTATTTTGAGATTTGTGTCATCACCGCTGTTGTCTCTGCTTCTGAGAAAAGTAAGTAACTTCATCTGTTTCTCTGCTTTAAAGGCTTTCTGGTTTTCAGAATTGATGTAATGGCTGGTCTGGGTTCTTTTTTTTCCCTTTTGTTTTGCCTTTGGGTGGCATTTTAAATTGTATAGAGGTGATAAGGCCATATAATGTTAGGAGGGTAATTCAGCAGTTGTTAGACCATTGGTATCTTGCCCCACTTCCTACAACACTAGAGCAGGGAACTCAAAGTACTTCACAAAACTACAAATCTCAGGATGGATCCATAACAGTTAGAAGTGATGTCAAGTATCTACAAATGTGTTATACAGGCACATGTTCAAAATATAAACCACCTTGTCTTATAAAGTGCTGGGTTTTCCATTTCTTCTTTCTGCTTTGTGCTGCTACTTATTTCTAGCTCCAGCAAGTGAATTTATTGACCACAAATATAGCATATTTCATCATCTCATTCTAATCTTCTGGAAGAGATCCTTTCAGCTGGATACTACTTCACACACTCCTTGTTTGTCAAATCTAACTTTGTTTCCTTAACTAAAGCTAAACTCTGGTTAGAAACTCCAAATGTACAGATAAGGAATGTACCTGACAAACAGGATAACATGTCAGCTTCTTTAAAAAGGGAGATCGGTTTACTTTGTTGTTTATCCACTGAAGAGTAAATGGGATGCAGTTCAGCCTCTGTAAACAGAGATATAATTTCTAAGAAATTACTAAGTAATCAGTAATGGTTAATGACTTGTTTGATGGTTAAATGTCAAGAGGAAAAGGCCAGTGAGTTTCATTAATGTGCTAACAAATTTGTTGCTAACTACATTAGCAACAGTTTTATTTTCCTGTTGAAAAGTATAATTAACAGCATATTAGTACACATTAGACTCTTCTGAAAGGAAGGGCTGTTTCAGAGCTGGAGGAGCAAGCTGGTGTGTTTAGCTCTGCACATCCAATCCCTACGAGAGACAGCTTCCTTGACATTTTGCCTAGCACACACTGGTGTTCCTCCACCACCCACTATCAACTTCTAGCAAAGATTTTTAAACTTCTAGATTCCCTCTAAAATTGCAGGAGTCATCTTAATATTCTAGCATCCCAATCAGAAAACATACAATTGGAACACTGCTTAAAAATGTGAAAAAGAAACAGTCTTCTAGGTATAGTCGATATATTGATTTGCCCTTTCCTGTATTCAAACCTACATATACAGTTCATAGGTAAAACAAGTCAGTGGATAGCATGTTAATATAATAATAATGATAATAATACAGTGGGACCTTGTTATCCCCTGGAGTTTGGTTCCAGGATCCCCCGTGGATAACAAAATCTGTGGATGCTCAAGTTCCATTAAATATAATGGCAGAGCAAAATGGTGTCCCTTATATAAAATAGAAAATCAAGGTTTGCCAATTGGAATTTATACTTTTTTGGAATATTTTCATTCTGTGGATAAAAAATCCATGGATAAGAAGGGCTGACTGTAATAACAATAAGGCAAAGAAGCTGGTTGCTTCCATGTTAGTTGAACAGTGAACCCACTCTTGGTGACCTTGGGCAACACAAACTCTTTTGGCCTTTAAGGAAGGCAATGACAAATCTTCTCTGAATAAATCTTACCAAGAAAACCCCATGATCCCATCTTAGGGTTGCCATAAATCAGAAACAACAAGAAGGCACACAGCAGTAACAACAACAACAACAACAACAACAATTGCACCCAACTAGAAATGGATGGATTTTTTATTTCAAAGTGGTTTGGGAGAGAAATTGATCAAACATATACATTTCATCATATTCAAAATTGAAAGTTAGATTTTTAAATTAAAAAATGAATATTGGAGAAACCAAAATTCTATCCAAGGCCAGAGCTTGCTTGCTTGCTTGCTTTATCTATTTATTTATAGTATTTATACCCCGCCCTTCAGCCCTAATGGCTATCATAGCGGCTTACAATTATTATTTTTAGACAGTTCCCTGCCCTCAGGCTTACAGTCTAAAAGACACGACACAAAAGGAGAAGGGAATGATGGTGGGAAAGGGAATGGGGTCCAGTGGTTCTTCTCTCCCTCAGAGGCATGGACCAAGGCAGATGGACTGGAGGGGTCTTCTTCAGGCTAGTCCTGTTGGAGCTGGGCCTGCCTGGTCACTCCCTCTCAGGCCAGAAGATGACAGTTACAGAGGGAGGAGCCTCTTCCTTCAGGCTAGCCCTGTTGGAGCTGGGCCTGCCTGGTCAACTCCCTCGCAGGCCGGAAGATGACAGTTACGGAGGGAGGAGACTCTTTCTTCAGGCTAGCCCTGATGGAGCTGGGCCTGCCTGGTCAACTCCCTCTCAGGCCAGAAGATGACAGTTAAGGAGGGAGGAATCTCTTCCTTCAGGCTAGCCCTGATGGAGCTGGGCCTGCCTGGTCAACTCCCTCTCAGGCCGGAAGATGACAGTTAAGGAGGGAGGAGTCTCTTCCTTCAGGCTAGCCCTGATGGAGCTGGGCCTGCCTGGTCACTCCTTCTCAAGCCGGAAGATGACAATTATTTGAGTGCTTAACTCTTGAAAATATAGCTTTGAGTCCCTGGCTGGCATCCTGTTCAGTAGTTATGAGACTGTAAAGTGGAGAGATTTTGGAATTGCTGGGGATTCATTTATAATATGATCATTAACAACCAATGTGATTCCAAAAGCCTAGTTTTTCCATTGGAGTTGCTCTCAGTGTGCCCTCCAACTAGAGGTGTGGTGCAGATGTCATTTCCTAGCACCCCAATTTGTAATGCCTTCAGTTAGGGTTTTCCATGGCTGAAAATGTAAGTATTTGGCGGGGGCGGTTGGCATCAGCAGACATAACTTTGACCACAGGGTCTGATAGTGCAGGATCTTAAATCTGTGTATTTCATCATGTTCATGCTAAATTGGTGCTGTCATGTCAGGCTAGTTTATGGTCCTCTCCTTTTTATACTGGAAATTGCAATTGAATCTTATCGAGGCAATCTCCTTTCACTTTATTTTGGAAGAATTTACAAAACAAATGCAAATTTCTTCCTCGTCAGGAAAGAATGTGAAGGATTTTTCAGATCATTATGTGAAAGAGAGACAGTCTCATGATGTATGTGAAAATTTGGAATTGATTTTGATACTTCAATCAGATTTTGTTGACTGTTTCCAGTTCATTATGCTTTTTTTAAAAAAAAGTCAAACATGTAAGGAACTCATAAAACTTACCTTTTTCTTTTCCCTCTTTTATATGACTTGTTGTTGTTGTTGTTGTTGTTGTTGTTGTTGTGTGCCTTCAAGTTGTTTCCAATTTATGGCAACCCTAAGAGGCAAATCGATCACAGGGTTTTCTTGGCAAGTTTCATCAGAGCAGGTTGGCAATTCCCAGCCTCTGAAGCTGAGAGAGAGTGACTTGCCCTAGCTTACCCAATGGGTTTCCATGGCCAAGCTGGAATTTGAGCCCTGGTCTCCAGAATCATAGCCCAATGCTCAAACCACCGTATCACACTGGTTCCATATAACTATATCTAAATAAAAATGATTACTATTCCAGGATGTTTCACCACCACACCACTTACTAAAGATAGGTAAACTAGATATATAGTTAGATAGAAAGATGCATTACTTTTTTTACTCTTTCTAGCCTTTCTCTTGAAACAGAATGTATACTTGAAGAAAATCTGTTTGAGCCATAAAATTTTGGACATTGACAGAAATAAAATTTGAAACATTTCCCTTTGCTAGAAAAGTATAATGAAGTTAATTTATATATTTAAATATATATATATTTAAAATTAGCTAAGAATTTGTTGGGTACCAGTAAATCTTCCAGGAGCAAGTTACTGTACTCTAATGGGTAGATTTGCAAGATAAATTTTATATGTGGACAAATAGCCATTTGAGTGCACCAAATTTCACCAAATTTCTAATACACCAAATCTCTTGCCAAGTATGTTTGGGACAATGCTTAATTCCCTGGTTAGGAATCTTGCTTCACCAGTCCAATTCAAGTGTTATCCTTGGAGGGAGGATTTGGGCCATGTATATTAGCATCCACTTCCATGCTGGCTGTAACCTTAGCTTTCCCACATTGGGTCTAAAACTTGGCTAAATCACTCTAGAATGCTTGTCATGGTTGGGAATTGAAAGATGGAAGTGGAGCCAGAAAATAAAAAGTGTTGGGGTGAAAGCTAGCTTCTCAATTCCCTCCAAGGAACTCAGGCAATTGATCACATCACTAAACTACCATAAAGCCAGAATGTGGATTTGCTTTCATGTAGTAGACAATCAAATAATCACTTCCCTTTCATCTATATGAGTCTGGAGGTTCTCCTGTAGCAACTCATCTAGGATTCTCTAGCATTCAGCCTTAGTCCCATCGACCAAAGAGCCCTCCCAGTCAATAAAGAAAGTCTACATTTTCAAAACCAGGACAGAAGTTTATATTTGGGGTAGTGTGTTGCCCATATAACAAATCACACTAACATCCAAAAGAAATCTGAGAGTTATATAGCATGCCAATATGCAGTGCCTTCAGTTAGGGTCCTCCATGTTCCAGAAGAGGCAAGCAGAGGGGCCATTTTTGTTTTGTTTTGCTCCCAGTCCAGAATAGGACTTCATTTTGCTCCCAGAGTCTGACCTGAAATTCAAGGTACTACCAGCTGGTGGCACCAATGTTAGTGAGATGCTTAGTCCATTCCAGATTTTAGTCTGAACTTTAAAGGCGCTATCCCAGATGCTAAACTCAGTCCCTAAAATAAGTTCAGCACCTTGGATATCTCCTTTAAAATTTCAGAGTCATCACCACATTGCCACTGGGCCAAAGATTCTGGAGCTGTCCAGAGACCCAGCTAATGCATTTGGAAATGGTTACAGACAAATGGAGACTCAAAGTGTACACCATTCTATCTGTTTGATACCACACTGTGACTGTTTCTAAAGTATCCTGGGATTTTGAATTCTGTGCTGGAGAACTCTAGTCCACTCCTGAACCATAGTTCTCCAGAAACTCTGTGAAGAGGGGCTGGGGGACTGTAATTAGTTTGTTTCATGCTGCTGCCAGGCCTGCCATAACTGTTAAGTTTACTTAGGAGTTTTTCAAGAAGGGTTTTGTCAAACTGCTGTAGATTTTTTTTTTAAAAAAAAGGCTTATTCATAAAGAATGTTCATAAATAATGCAACAGTTACGCCCCTGGCTTGAATAGACCCTGTTCTATTGCAGCTATCAATTATTACTCACCAGCATCGAGAGTGACTGCCCATCAGCTATTGTACAGGCAGCTCTGCAATTACAAGTACTTAAGCCAATATCTTCACATATATTAAGAATTTCAGTAGGCTCCCCAGTGTGAGAAATGTTTAACATGATGCTCACGGGGGTCTTGCTAGCAGTGGTGCCTTTCTGATCAAACTCGTAGACTGCAGAAGTCCAACAAAACTATTACTACTTGTGCTATACCCTCCAACTGTCCTCTTTTGGCAGGGACAATCCCAATTAATCTGCTGTCATCCCACATTTTCAGTTGCTTTTAAAATGTCCCAGCCTCTGTCTTCTCCTCCCACTTTCTCCCTTTCTCCTCAATTTACTGCAGTTTCTGCAAACTCAGTTAAAAGTGCAAAGTATTCAGTTGACTCCACAGGAGGGAAGGAGAAAACCACGTTAGGCAAAAAAGGAAGTATCCACATCACATAATTAAAAATAACCTCCTTCATTACTCTCTTAGGAGCCTGCTTTCAATAACAAAGGCATTGCCTGTTTCATTTTTTTGATTTCCTGGTAGAGAGTAGAGTTTGGGAAAGCTACCTTTGAATACTACACTTCCCAGAATCCTCAGCCACTAGAGGATTCTGGTATTGTAGTCCAGAAATCAACTTTTCCAAGTTCTAATAGCAATAGGCACTAAAAAGGGCTCATCATATTATATCTTTTCCGGTGTCTTCTTTCCATTATAGTCAAAGTAAATTGGCAAGAAGAAATACAGCTCTTTCTTATTTCATGAGAAGTTAAGGAGAAGCAACTATTTTTTCTAGGTGAGTAAAATATCACTGTAGCTCAGGGCTATTTTGAAATGAGGATGTCTTGATGTGGCAAGACTGCCCAGGATGAAATAGCAGATATCTTCCAGCTAAATTTCACAGAAATCTTAATAATATGGAATAAATGCCATTTGTTCTGAACATCACCTGCAGTGATTCCATCTAATTCTCAAGTTATTAAAGTCTACAGCAGCTGTGTAATTTCTATTCACATTTGCAGCTCTTTTGCTATCAATACGCAGAATCCTCTTTTTTTCCCCATGTAGGTGAAATTCTTCTTTCAGGTGATTACATGCTAAGCTTAACAATTGAATGTCATTTAACTGGTCTTTACTTATTTATAGTGCTGCTTTTTATTCATGGGACTGGTCCTAGGTTATCAAAGGATAATAATATAGAGTAAGGATTGATACATCCAATAAAGATATCTAACCAAAATATTCATATTGCTGGGCATTTTATTTCTTTTTCAGAAGATATGAGTGTGTGTGTGTGTGTACTTCAATTCTCAATAACGGTGCAAATCCAGAAACATGTGTCTCAGAATTCATTGGGCTTTATTTCTAGGTTCAGATGTATTGGCTATCCGAACACTGATTTTCATATTTGAAATTTATGTCACAACTTTGTGCTACAAATGCTGCTCAAAGCAGCTAACAAGAATGAAATACCAACTAGAATGCAAAATCATGACTGCAATATAAAACACATACAGGGGTTGAGTCTTGCTTGCCCAAGACTCCTAAATCCAAAATACTCCAAAATCCAAAAAATGTCCACATGGGTGACTGAAATAGTGACACCTTTGCTTTCTGACAGTCCAGTGTACACAAACTTTATTTCATGCACAGCATTATTGAAAATACTCTATATAAAATTAATTTCAGACTATGCTTATAAGGTGTAGATGAGACATAAATGAATTTCGTGTTTCACCTTGGGTAACATTTCCAAGATATCCTGTTATGTATATGCAATTATTCCAAAATCTGAAAAAATCCAAATTCCAAAATACTTCTGGTTCCAAGCATTTCAGATAAGGAATACTCAACCTGTGTGTGTGTGTGTGTGTGTGTGTGTGTGTGTGTGTGTGTGCAGATGTAAATAGCATTCACTAAACTTAGAATATTTATATTTATTGAAGAATTCCCCAAATTCTCCAGGGACAGAACAGTAAGTACATGTAGGCTGGGCAGTTCTGGGAGGCGTAGTCCAAAAAAATAAATATCCCAAGCTCTAGTTGAAACCTACTTCAATCAAGCTCCAAAAGCCTTTATGAATAAAAGTGTGCTTGCCTGCCAGCATAAGGACAAAAAAGATGGACCTAGCCTGAGTTCCCATTTATTCCCTAGGAATAACGCCCACTAGGAATTCAGCAGCTCCTTCTTCTGAATAGAAATTTATAGGCTTACACTTTATTGACTAAACTTAGTTTCCACAGAAATCATGACATCTGATTTAAGCCTGCTTGTATATGGGGTTATTACTTATAGGCCACACCATACAAAAAGGGTCCCAGGGCAGCTCACAAAATAAAACAATTCAAAGATAAACCATATAATAAAAATACAGCATGATTATACACACAAACACACACACACATCTATAACAGCATCAGAGGACATCAGGAAAAGGCTGAGAAAGCTGAGAACAGACAATTGAAATGAGCAAAGCCAAACTGGGATTATTGGATATAATTGTCCAGACATGGGGAAATATGGTGTTTGCCTGGCATTAAAGGGACACCTGAGTGACAGAGAATAATATGCTTGCCCTATTTGTTTAGGTTGCTATCTAAAGCTAACTAGAAAGCATGCTCCACAGAAAAATCTATATCAAGCATTTTCCAAAAAAGCTCTTTTCCAAATTAGAAACACCCAGTATCCCAGCTGTCCCTCTCCTTCTATAACCCTTTGTGTGCCCTAAAAGCCTTCTCCAGAGACTGAGGCCTGTTCTGCACGGGCGTAAAGTACGTCCCCAGGACGTACTAGGGTTAGGGGCTTGCTTTACTAACCCTAGTACGTCCTAGGGTTAGTAAAGCACGCCCCTAACCCTAGTATGTCCTGGGGACGTACAAAATGGTGGCACCCGTTCTACACGGGCACTGCCATCTTGATGTAGCGGACGCTTAGCGTTCGCATGTCGCGCAGCGCTAATGACATCACGAGTGTGCCATTGGCGCCTTGCGGTGTCATTAGCATGCCACAACAAGAAGCACCATTTTGGTGCTTCTTTTTTGCGGCACCAGGGAGCCTCGCGGTTTGGCCGCTGGGGCTCCTCGGCGCCACTAATGGCGGTGGAGGCAGACCCCCACTTTCAGGCGGTCTGTAACGCGCCTGAGAAACCTTTTAGAGACAGGTTTCAGCCTTGCAGAGAGCAGCACATTAGAAGAGGGACAAGTCTCAGTACTGCTAAGAATATAGTGTTGGGTTTAGCCTCCTGTGCCCCACTTTATAGGGGCCACTTCATGTTTGGAAGGCACCACTTACTTGAAGGGCTGACTAGCTCAAATTGGGTTTAAAGATAATAGGAAGATGAACTAGTGGCCTTGAAGTTGCCTGTCAACAGATACCTGGGAATAGTAGACATAAGAATATAACAGCCTGGCTGGTTCAGACTAAAGGTCTATCTAGTCTAGGATTCTTTTCCTGCATTGGCAAACAGATATGTATGAGAAGGCTACAACTACAGTGGACCCACTGTATCAGCAGGATAGTCGTTCATGGCTTGGAGTTCTCATGGATTGCCCTCCCCCACCTATTACTGATCTTTAACTAATATGGGCTTCAGCTCCCATGTTTTTTCCTATACCAGGGTGGCAGAGCCAAACCACCATAGATGAGAATGGTCTACTGTACAACATGAGTTTAACAGCATATTTCTGCTCTCTGTGTTCTCTGACAATACTGCCTTTGATCCTGGAGGGAATGTTGTTATAAATTACTTTGTACAGTGAGAGGCTGCAGCTACCATGGTTCATTAACAGTCCAAAGCTCAAGGAAGCAAAAGTCAATTGAAATCAGAGAAACCAAATCAGATAGAGGTATGTGCAGAACAGTTGCCACAATTCCAGGTTCAAAACACCCAAGCCCAAGTCTTTGAGCTGGCTTGCATGATTTCTAGGAGTGACAAATATTGGACCCAGTACCCAAGGGTGTTTGCGGCTAGAAGTTTATTAAACAAAAACAACCAGGGCAGCTCCAGCTGAATGGCAGAGGTACCAAACACTTCCCCAAACACTCTTGCTACCTCAAAGAAAACCATGACAAATGTACAATCATCATGACTAGTAGCTTATACTGATGACCTTCTGCTTCATGGATTTGTTTTCTTTAAAGCTGGCCAAGCAGGTGGCCGCCATGACATACCGCCAGAATGTATCCCACATTTGAACTAGGAACTGTGAGAAGTAGCAATAATAAAAGGGAAACATAAGACAACATGCTCCCTGATGAAGAAAAAGCTAATCTCACCACCATGCTGCTGAGTATGCTGTTGCAGTAAAGCAGAGGTAGGAATTGTGTGGTTCTCCAATTATATAGAATGAATGCACTAAGGAAACAGTGTCACAAACTGCAAGTGCATATAACCAGACCAGACTCTTCAGCATAGCTTCTTGGTTTATGGGTACTTCTGACTGGCATCCATGTTGAAAGGCTCTGACAGGGAGGTCAGCAAATTCTGCCAACAATTCAAAGGCATGTAATTAGAAATACATTTACATTGGCAGCCTCTGCTTTCAGGACTCTCCACCTCCAACTAATTTAAATCATTTCAAACATGAGAAGCCATTATCAGGTGTACATCTCCTTTCTGCTCAGTCTGGTCTCACCTGACAACAGACAAATGCTGAGAAACGTTAATCAAAGAATGCTTTATTAAACTGCAGGCTTAAACTGCCCATTTGGGAAGACATTATGACAACAAAAATGTGCACACAACATCAGTCAAAAAGGTTTTATTTCACAGTAACTCCTCCACTCTCATTTAACAATAACAGGCCCTGCTGAGCTTGAGAACACAGCAGGCATAAGGACATTAACACAGAGAGAGAACACACCCCATCACAGTGCTGTAAACCCTGTTATAGATTTGCCTTAGGGTTGTCATAAGATGGAAATGACTTGAAGACAAACAAGTGGCAGAAGAATCCAAATGTATGAGTGACACTTTTTTGCTTCTTTTCCCACCCACTACTCACCTGCAAACAGACCATTTGGACAGTGTCCTCCCATTCCATCTTCCCTCATCCTAATATATAATGAAGGTAAGCATATTGAAAGCTACGGTTTTATTTTGCTACAAGTGCTTGAACAGCTTGCTGTTCTGGGACATTTTGGGACATTACAAAAACAGGTGACCTCCAGCTGCCAACTACAGATGTTGGTAATGGTGGTGTTTCCCACAGCTAGTGCTCAATTTTTTGACACAGTACTTGTGTCATTTGGCTCCTCACACTATACCTGGATGGAATATCTAAAGAATTAAAGGAAAGCAGAAAGTATTCAATCGAAGGGGAGGACCAGACACTGAGGCAGTTTTAAAACACAATTGTTGTGGTTGTAGTGGCTTGACCATTAGAGTAAGACTTTGGGAGACCAGGGACTGAATCCCTGCACAGGCATAGAAACCCAACAGGTATCCATGGGCAGCCAAAAAGGAAGGCAACTGCAGACCTCCTTTGAATAAATCTTGCCAAGAAAACCCTATGACAGGGTTGCCATAAGTAAGGACTTTATCACATGGAGGGACTTAGGTTGCCAAAACGTTGCTGAACTGTTGCAGAAGCACGAAGGTGGGATCATCTGCCGTGCATCTAAAATGTAATTGAGGCTTCCCACTTTTCTTCTGTTGCCAAAGCATTTGTAGGGAAGCCGGGAGAAGCCATTTTTTGAATAATGAGATATCCCGTTATTCAAAAAATGGCTTCTCCACAAACACTTCGGAGATGGAAGGAAAGCGGGAAGCCTCAATTATGTTTTAGAAACACAACAGATGATCCCACCTTTGCGCTTCTGCAACAGTTCAGCAACGTTTTGGCAACTTAAGTCCCTCCATGTTATAAGATCCTAAGAGCTGATTTAAAAGCACATAACAATTAAAAAAGTAGCTACCTTACTACGCTAAGTGGAAGCTCCCTCCTCTGAGATCAGGCTCTCTGTACTTTCTTTTAAATCCACCCCCTCTCTCACACACAAATACATGTA
Organism: Sceloporus undulatus; assembly: GCF_019175285.1. NCBI lineage: Eukaryota > Metazoa > Chordata > Lepidosauria > Squamata > Phrynosomatidae > Sceloporus > Sceloporus undulatus. The sequence continues at coordinate 114,887,031 of NC_056525.1, forward strand.
TCTTGAAAATGCTTCAAGAAATACACTTAAAGTAAATTTCAGTTAGGTCTTCAGTCACTTGTTAGAGAATATGTGCTAGCACTATACTGCGTCTACACATTCAATCTCCCAACATCTTTAGATGATCCCAATGTCAATATGAAATCATTCTCTCAGGCAGGCAAGGACCACTTGGAAGACAATTCTTGCAATTTTTGAAAGACTGTCAAACTTTCTTAGAGCAGTTCCTCATTATAAGTATTTGGCTATTCACTATATAGGTGCTAACATCTGCAGCCTCTTTCATCTGATTTAGAGATGTTACCTTTTTTTTTCCTGACAGAAACAGTAATGAAAAGACAGATTATGGAGGAGCTAGGTGGAAATTATTTCCATTGAAAAAAGGGAGACTTTCTCACATATCTGAATCCTGCACTAAGATGGCAAGAATATTCAAAGATATTTTTTTAAGTCAACAACATGTGCCTTGAATTTTGAGAAACTCAGATGAAAAGAATCCTAGGTTGGTGAGAATTTCTTTCAGTTTCAGGACTTATTCTGGACAAAATTCACACATTGGAGTTTATCACAGGGACAGATCCCATGCAGAAATTTGTATTAAAGTGAAAAATTTTCATATGATTTTCAGGGTTAACCCAAACAGAAATTAGAAATAACCTGCAAAGGCGGGTAGTTTTTCAGATGACGTTTGCATCAATGAGATATAACGCAACATTAATCCAAATGCAAAATCAACAAAACCCATTCCTTTTTACTTTAGGGAACTTTCTGAAAGTAAAAAGGGGTGTGTTTTGTTGACTTAGCATTCAGATTAATTTCGCATTATTTCTCATTGACACCAAAGTGTCTGAAAAACAACCCACAAAAGCAGATTTTAAAATCCTGTTTCTGCACTGGATTTAACCAATTTGCCTCCTTGTGATAAGCTCCATTATTGATTTGTGCAGAAAACAGCATTTTCTACACCAAAAAATATTTCTGCACATTAAATGCTGTTTCTTGCAAAACAACCACATGCAAACTTAGCACAGAATAAATCCTAAACTGTAAATACTCATCAAAAACTGACATCACAGTTTGTGAAGTCTTTCTCAGATGGAAGAGAATATTGTTAAAATTGGTTTCTTCTTTCAAGTGGAAAGTTAGCACCCAAACAAAGCACATCCTTATGCAGCATCTATATGGAGTTGCTACTTTTCTTCTCCATGACAGTGCCTTTGTTGTGCCTTTAAAGGTTGAATAAAATTATAAATCAACAGAGGAAAATGAGCCCATTACTGTAGCTGTTCTTTCCCATGAGGTACTTGCAGGGGACCATCTTTATAATTTGCATGATGACAAATGATTTTAAAAAGAAGGGGAAATAGAAGAAGAAAAAATATTTTTGAGGCATTAAGGGCCCATTTAGATTGGCAAAAACATTCAGAATTTGGGTGGATTTGTTCCTGTAGGGAGGTTTTTTAAAATGAGATACAGTACCTCCTGACTCGTCCATTTCTGATGAAGTCTTGAGACCAGCTGTGACTTTTGAAACCCAGGGCAGGAGGTATTTCTTTTTTCAATCCCAGGGGACTCCAGATTAGGCAAGTTTTTTTCTCTCATGATGGTCCTTTGCCTCTGTTCCTGTAGTATCTCTGGACACGTGTTGAATATGTGTTGCAAGTGCAACAACTGGGAGTCTAATCCTGCCCACACTGCAGTGAACCACACTCTCCACAGGACGATGCAACCAAATACTTTTCAAACTTGCCTGCATGTGGGCTGGGAACAATCACAAGGTCTGTAACCAAGGAGTAAAAAAGGCTGGATTTTATTGGGTCTATTGGATGTCTGGACAATCCCTAAATCTAACCAATTCTTTGACTATGTAATGAGAAGGCACAGACCACTAGAAAGGACAATAATGGTAGGAAAGGTAGAGGATAGTAAAAACAGAGGAAGACCACATGCCTGATGGATAAACTCAATCAGGAAGGTCATGGACATGAGTTTGCAGGAACTGAGCAGATCAGTGGAGGATAGGGTGGTCTTGGCGATGTCTCATCCACCAAGTCACCATTAGTTGGGGATGACCTGAGGGCAGTTAACAACAACAAAAACCAATTTATTTTGTGTGTGCTTTCCTGGGTTACAGTCCACTCACTCAGATGCACTGATGGAGTACAATATTCAAGTATCTGATACAGTTACAGGTACATTTACATAGCTGGGAGTGAACAGGATCAGAATGAAACATGATACAGAAAAAGACAACCATAATATTAGCCATAAACCATCAAAGGGCTGGTATGCACAATAATTCTGTAAGATAAATACACAGGCCTCTTAAGCTCTTAATGCTTTTTAAATAAATGTTATTTTCTTGCAGCTTATTCTTTCACACAACTTGAAACATGTGTATGAATCACCTACTGCTCTTCTATTATGAAAAGGCACTCTTGTGGATTTCCTGTTCTACTTCCTCAATGAGTGCTACCATCATTAGTCAGAGTGAAGACTGTTCCATGTTTACATTTTAAAAGAATAATAAATGCATCCATCTCCTTATTCACTCTGATACCATCTGCCCCCCATGCTGCTAGATATTTTCTGTCTCTCTCATCTCTTTGAGCTCCCTGCCTCAGGAATGCTATCCTTTCCCTGTTCCTTCTCTGGGTTATTTATCTTCCCAGCCTGCTTCAGTCGATTGCAAACTTAAAACAGCAAGCTTCCACCCTACCTGCTGTTTTCCAACCCTTGAAGGCAGCAGATTACAGAAACCTGGAAAAATCCAAAGCAAATAAATCTTCTCTCAGATGCTAGTGATGTAGGTTTGACATTTATTCTAGTTGGAAACAATACATAAAGTAACCAAGTCCAAAAGAAAACAGACTTTCCCCCCTTTCTGTCACTTCTCTGCCTTAAGCAATTCTTACAGCAGCCTGACATCCCAAAACATAGCGGGTGAATCTGTTCCTAGCATTTATTCTGAACATCTAAACTTTGATGTGCTATGGAGATTTTACGTTTCGATCCAGGTTCTGGGCACAAAAGTACCCAGCAAGAGAGAAAGAGAGGGAGGGAAACGATAGACAAAATTCTTCTACCTGTGGTAAGGAGATGAGCAAAACAGGGAATTCCAGCAGTTACAATTGTACTAAGCCTTTGAACCTGATGGTTAAATCTGCATCTGCTATAATTCCTTCTTATACTCATCTTATTTAGGAGAACAAAAAGGTTCCTTTCCCTAACACCAGAAGAAAAAAAACCTTATCAGTGAACCAGTTATAACAGTTCTCATATTCACCAGATACAGGCATTTTGTAAATCTAGTGAGTTCTATCTATCCATTCAAGACCATGTCATTCAAAATATTTTGCATAACAATGAAAGCTCCTAGAAGGGAATGCTGATATTACTAGTAGCCAGTGTGGGATTTTCAAAAACCAGTCATACCAGACTAATCTTATCATCTCTTTTGATAGAGTTACAAGATCAAGGGAATTCTCACATACTCTTTAATGATCACTTCTAGAGCCTTTGCTACTGTTGAGGTCATGTTGACTGCTCAGTCGTTGCTTGGGTCCTACCTGTTCCCCTTTTTTTAAAGATGGAGACGACATTTGCTCTCCTAAAATCTGCTAAAACCTTTCCTGTTCTTCAAGAATTCTCAATGATTACATTAAAGGTTCCTCTAATATCCTTGGGTACAATTCATCTGGCCTTGGAAACTTAAAGCCACAATAGACAGCTCGGATGGGGCAGCATGAAGCCATCCTACTGAAAGATAGATTGGGGCTATGGCAGCCACATGCTGCAGCCCCAATCCACCACAGCACCAGCCAGAAAAGGAGTGGCTTTCAACAGCTCCTTTTTCAGCCATAGAAAAGCTGCCTTTAGTGGCTCTTCTGCAACCTCACAGTAGCTTCCTGGCAAGTTGGGGTCTTGTGGCATGTAACGGCCACACCCCCAAGATGCCCAGAAGCTGGCTGATTTGTGGCCACTCTGGGAACCTTCAGGGCATCATAGGGGCATGCGGTATGTGCACACCACACCCCCAAGCCACCCACAGCCATCCAAAAAGTGGCTTTTAGTGCTTCTCTGTACTGCCTTTAAATTCACTTAGAGCAGCTAGGTATTCGTGCATTACCTCCTTACTCATTTGGGGCTGCAGTTATCTTACTTCATCACTTCTTCTATTTTTACCATTTAGAACACACTTTTCCTTTTGTGTGTGTGTGGCGGGGGGGTGGAAGACCAAGAGAAAAAAAGTGCAGATGACACAGCACCGAAGGGGTGCCATATAGCCACACTACCACAGCTATGACGCCCTTTGGAGGGTGCAAAAAGAAGCAGCTTTTTGCAGTTCCTTTTGTGCCTTCCAAAGGCCGGATCAGAGCTGTGGTGTGAGGCTGCCATAGCCCCGATCCAGCCAGGAAAGGGGTGGTGTCCTGCCGCCCTTTAGGGGCAGTCTGTAGAGCCCCTTAGTTTGCTGTCAAAAGGCAACCAGGGACAGAGACAGCCTAGCTTTCCATAGAAGGAAGTTACAAATGTGGTAATTTTCTCCTTTTCCAATTGTTCTACATCTCTTTAAAATCTCAACTCATCTGGAACTTCTTTGCACATTCAGTTTGCTGTCTTTAGACACCTCCCTTTTTTCTCCTCATTGGAATTGTATGCAGCTGTGCCATCAACTTCTGTTTTAAGCAACTCCCATATTTTGTGGACTCCCTTATTTTTCTGCATTTCTAACCATGGGATCTTACTCAGTATTTCCCAAAGTGTTCAGCTACGTTTGGTTTCCTTTTTTCTCTGTACAACAAATCCAAGGAGCACGTGGGAGATTATTGCATGCAAAATAAAGTGACGTACCCCTGCCAGGATATAATCACTTACGGAATGCAATTGGGAATTATTGCACTAAAAATACTGCTGATGTCTCCCAGTGACTGCATCCCAGATGCATCCCAGCTCTCAACTTGCCAGTTTGCAAACTCTCGGGAAGCTCCCAAGTTTTCAAATTAACCGGCTGAGCACAGCTGGCAGCCGGGATGCAGTCACCCTGCAGCGTCAGCAGCATTTTTAGTGCAATAATTCCCAATTGCATCCCATATGCGAATGTATCCCAGCAGAGGTAAATCACTTTATTTTTGCATGCAATAATCTCCATGGTCAATTTATCCTGAGGTTTCCACAACTTCTACTCTGCTGACCAGTTCTTCTTTGCTGTTTAGTATCAAATCCAAAATAGTCAGTGCCTTTGTTGCCCACCTTCTGCACAATGAAATTGTCAGCCAAGCAAGTAAGAAATTTAATCAACTTTGTATTGTTGGCAGAGTTAGCTTTACACATCCTTGATAGCTAATGCTATTCCTCCTTTTCCTGCATGGTCTATTCTTTTCTTGGCAGATGGCAGATCAAAAAATCCTGGTTGCTTCCTGGCTCCACTACAGATTTGAGCTCAGTACTTCATTACATACACAACATTTTTATCAGTCTTTATTTTGAGCTATAGTAACATGTCTTCCTCCTCTCCACCACATCATTTATGTTCTAGGTCAGACTCAACACTTTTTCCAGTCTCCGGTCCAAGTTCAGTTCTAGTTGGGGTAGACTTTAAAGTCTGGTTTTTATTTGTTAAGATTTTAGTTTTGCTTGCCTGCCTACAGGGTGGATTTTGTAGGTTCAGTGGGAAAACCAGAAGTAGTGCCGTTCATTACTGTTACCAAAGCCAATGAGGTAATTAAAGAATGTATTTCTTCTCAAATGCAAAAGGGGCTTTTTGTCTTCTTATTTTTGTTTTTTTGTTTTGTTTTGTTTTGCTTTTTACCAAAGTTAACTGAGACCAACCTGTTTCTGGCATTCTTAAAGAGTAAGCAGCTACAAGCAGCTACAGAAAACATCAAGGACAGCTACGTCTCTCTCTCATCTCCAAAGGAAAGCATGAATTCAAAAGGCATTTAAAAATCCCTTTTAATTAGGTGCCATTTTTGATGTCAACTACATGAAAGGGATCCCACCACTATGCCACAGCTAGGATGACAAAAATATATATATTACCCAAGACATCTGAAAAAATAAATGCCATCTTTCTTCCTTCTGAAATTTCTGATCCACGGTATTCAGTTCACAATGACTGAAGGAAAAGGAAAGCATCCAAAAAGTTGCATGATTTATCTATAAAGAGGGAAGGGTCACGTTTTCTTCTCAAAGTTGCTATAAGTAACTTGGCTAGCAAGATAAATGTGGTATTATAGCCCTCTTCCATTTTTTCCAAAGCATGGAATCTCTACACACAAGGAAGGAGAAGTAGAATTAACTTGAAAGTACAATTTTAGCAACAACAAATTGTAATTAATTACTTTTCACATTAACTAAATTATATTGCAATGGAGGCGACACCACATAAAGAAATGCACAGAGACCACCGTATGGAAGAAAAAAGGCCACAACTTTATTAAATACAGCTGACAGGTGGGATTGACCTGAGATATGGGTCAGGATCTGGCATCGGCAAACCAGAATGTTGATTGATGAACCCCATTGGCTGGGTATGGCCAGACCTTGGGATCACAAAAGGGAGTAACTGGATATTTGCATATTCACATCCCCACCCCTTGTCACCAGGGGATGCTGATCAGGAGTTGCAGTGCCTCCATGATCCCAGTGCCCCTGACACCAGTGCGCCACAACACAGGTAGCCATGCCCACCACATCCACAACTGATGCTACCACCATAAAAGGCTGCCACCCTACTGGGGGGGTTGCCTTCCGCCAACTCCTACTGAAAGCTGTACATCATCCCACACAGGTGACCTGCACCAGCAATCCTCATGGTTTCCCAGTGCAAGAGTCCAAACTCAGATGAACATAGCCAGTGAATGCTCCAGACTTCCACTGGCCTGTCCTTTTTATGGCGTCCACAGGTAGGCCACATCCAACCACAATAGTAGCAGCCCTGAGTGTCCTCCAAACTCTTCTGCTGGCAGCCTGACATGTCGCAAGGCTAGTCTAAGCACCGTCACCAGTTGGAACTGAGTGAGTGGAGTTCCGTCCTCATGGAGAACAGGGAGGGGGCTTCGGTCGGGAGGTGGTTTGCAAGATACCTACACAAAGTCTGAACAGGACAAAGCTGACAGCTGAGAAGCCGTTGAAGCCCGATTGTGGACCTTTTCCCCAACTAGTCACATTTGGATCTGCAAAGAACTAACAACACAGTGTTTCCAACAAAAGAGACATCTTCCCACCTTAGTGCCCTCCCAGCCTAGTCCTGCCTGGAAGAGGAAAACCAGTTCACTCACCTGGAATGCCACAAAAAGGCAGTTACAAGGGCAGCTCAGTGAACTTCTGCTCTGGAATAACACACCCTCTTGCATGGCAAGAGACTCAGGAAAGGAGTTTGAAACAAATGGGCTTCCTCCCATCCACCCACCTGACTGATGTCCTTCTCCAACCCTCAATTGCCTTTCTGATGAGAAAGAATACACAAGGGTCCTGAAAACCAGTGGCCTTGAAAATGAAAGAATTACCAGCCAAGTGAACGAACATGGTACATGGGACAAAACCTGCCTCCCATAGCCAAGCGAGGAATTGCAGGATGGTGCAAATACACACTGGCCAACTTGTCCAGAGGTCAATCACCCTGCAGAAGGAGAAAAACTTGGCAACAGCCCTCCTGCAAGCTCTGAGGGTGGCGGGGGCCAGCAAAGACAGAACTCTCTGCAACACAGCACACTTCCAAGATCTCACAGCTCTCTGGGAAAGGCATGGGCAAGAGGTCTGCTCCGGCACCAAATACTGAGATCGAAGCCAGAATGGCTTCCTCCGCCCAGCCATGTGGCCTGATGTAAGCTTCTGGACTGATAGGAAAGGGAGACAGGACATCCCTGCCCCTTCTGACCAATTCACCAATGGGAAGTCCCCCTATTTTCAGTTGCCAAACCAATCCGAGGCCACATCCAGCTCCCAGTCCATACTGAGAATTGTAGCCTCACCAAGGTAGAAGCCGCAGTAACCTCTAAATGCCCCTGCCCCAGCAGCAAATTGGCTGGCCTGGTGAGTTGGGCAGCCACACTTACCACTGTAATATTATTACACATTATCACTAATGTAAATGTAACTATTATCATTTTTTATTGTTACAGAAGTGTGATCTCCCTTGTTTTACAAAAATTGACAGTACTTGGAACCTGCCACAATGTCCAATGATACCTCACTGATTCTTGGATGATTCTTCAACAGAATCTGAATTTTTGTAACATATGCCAGCATATGTTTTAGCATTCTGATACAGTTTTAAAAGAATTTTTTTAAAGGCATTTATTTAATTTTGAAAAATTTCAAAGCAAAGAGCTGTTTTTCAAGCTGCATCTATAGTTGTAACAAACTACTTTGGTGGAATTCGAATTGAAACTGTAAGGCAGAAGTGAGAATCATGCAGCCCTCCAAATGTTAGACTGCAACTTGCAATATTCTTTGCCATTAGTGTGCTGGCTACTGGGACTTGCAGTCTAACAATTATAGTGCAGAAGGCTACATGTTGTCCACCCCTGCTATGAGTAATTACTTTTGAGAGTAACATTCCAAACTGCGCTTAACACTCTACCACAACAGTTCCTGGTCTATTCCACATATAAAGAATGACTGTCTGTAGCATAGAGCCTCCACTATCCCTCAAGGTTCTCTGGGAGGCGTTACAAACCGCCACTTTGCGGCGGTCTCCCAGTGCTGCTGTTTGCTCCGCGAGGGAGCCGCCGCAGCCAAACCGCACGGCTCCCTTACAGAGCAAAAAAGAAGCTCCAAAGTGGAGCTTCTTCTGGTGGCGCGCTAATGATGCCGCAAGGCACCAATGGTGCACTTGCGACGTCATTAGTGCCACACGACGTGCATACGCACAGCGGCCGTTACGTCAAGATGGCGGCGGCCGTGTGGAACGGGCACCGCCATTTGTTACGGACAGAGTCTGTAACAGGAATAGGGGCGTCTGGAAGAGACGCCCCTTTTTTAAACTGGGACGTCCTGAGGATGTCCCAAGTGGCGGTTTGTAACCCGCCTGTATGACTTAAAAACCTAGAAGTGTAAAATCACCTAGAGACAACAATGACATATGGACATTTTAACAATTGTTCCTATGTTTTTACTTACTTAGCATGTGATTTTATCTATATTTATTTTAATTTTTCTTAGGTGCCTCAAGTCTCAATTTTGGGGACAAGAAAAGACCATATTATAATTGATGGTAATGACAATATTATTAGTGTTCTGGGAATAACTCCAAATAGATTGACAAACCATTTGAATGAAATCACCATAGAGAGGATCACAATAGCATAATTTACAAAAGTTGACACTACTTGGAACCTGCCACAATGTCCAATGATACCTCACTGATTCTTAGATGATTCGTCAACAGAATCTGAATCACTGGTGATCCAAAATTCCAACCTGTTACATCTGGTAGATCATGAAACAAAAGCTGCAGCAACAGCAGTAATGGCTGCATCAAATCCAGTATCAAGTCCCTTAGTTCAGAAATCTAGGCTTCAGTAATAACAACTTAGAGAACCTTTATTCATTAACTAGAGATGTATACCAGAGATATTTGATGTCAGAACTAAAGAACAAGAATTAGCTAAGCATAATCAAAGCACATACAATTTCAAATCTCATACATTGTAAAAGCAAAGCAATATTTTTATTTTCCATTCCCATCACAAACACACACATACACACACACACACACTATATCTTCTGTCTGTGTTCCTAGGAAAATGACCATGGGTATTCTCGAACCAAGTAAAACTCCCTTCCTTTTGATAATTCACCACAAAGGAATATGATCAACAATTTCCAGCCATAAACACTCCACTGTATTGTATAATACATTAACATCATGTAACATCCAGCATATACAGCTATCCCCTTTTAGGTTAACACTGCAGGCAAGATGCACGATACAGCTCTTGACAGGCTGCCAAACATTCAGCATTTGGTGAGCCATGATTCAACTGCCAGATCCTTTAGTTTCTGGACTTTGTCCTTTGCCTCAGGTAGCAAAGTATCTCAGGCTGGCTGTGTATACAAATGCCCCTTTCTAGATGTATGGCAAGAGCATCTCTTTCTAAAACAAAGCCTAGAGGGTCCAGCGAAATCTACAGAGCCTTTTTGTACCTAGCAGAAAGAGGACAGTGTATTGCATTCAGGCACAGTGTCACTGTGAGCTTAAATATAACCCATTCTCCAGCTTCTCTTGTGGCAGCTCAAAATATTATACTACCTGAAGTGCTATCCCCTTCCACTAGAGTCAACACTTTTAAGCTTTGCTATATCCATTCCTACATTTATCTATCACCAATGAAGAATGTGTGGCCATTCAAATGTTGGGCTGACTTACCATCATCTTTGCTAGCTAGACTAATAATTTCTGGAAAACCACAGTTACCTTGCTCTTGCTTTTATGTATTCATTATTTGTGCTCCTATGTTTTTGCCATCTGAGCCAGGTTGCTTTTGTTAAGGGTGGGGAAAACTCTGGCATTTTGCCCTCATCTCTTCACTCAGCCTTGGAGAAACCCTGCTAGGTCTGGTGGATAAGTACACACATGGAACCTTGCTAATAAAACACTCAAGCAATTAACACCTGTGTGACTGCTAAATTCTTTAAGTTAAAAAAATAGCATGCCAACATTTCTGCAGTAAGAGCCAATTCCTTTCATCCTGGTGAGAAATTCCTTAGTTAGCATATTTCTCACTTTTGTTCATTTTTTTAAAAATGTAATTATTGGAATTATTATTTCAGTTTATTTTATGTGAAGTCTTTCTAAATTGGTATTCTTCCCACCTAGGCTCTTAAAGTGATACAACATGCTCAGTAGTGTCAAATCCCACTGTGTGGTCCAATGGAAACAACAGTGACAGATGCTTCCTGTCTAGCTTCATTCCATGAAGACCGTCAGGTCTGTTACAAGGAACCCAGTAGGAAAAGAATGAAACGCTGCAATAAAACAATACATAGGGTAACATAAGTTATAGTCATATATTCTGTTGTTAAACAAGCTGTCGTCTTCACATGAAATACAACCATCTGAAGAGGAGAGCTTTCTCCTGTGCATCCTCTTTAGACCATCATGTATGGTGATGGCAACAAGGCAAGGGGGACATCACTAGCATGCAGGGATGGAAAGAATATTCACTATTACTCATTTCCTGTCTGGAAAAAATATGTTTCCAATATTCAGGAAGCCTGGTTGGGAAATGAATTTTCACCCTATTTGGCAAGTATTCACACATCCCAAAATCTGTTAGTAAATTATTCAGTGCAGAAATATGTGTGGGTTTCGTGTGAAAAATGTGCAAAGAAAAAAAACCTGTTTTCCAGATAGCTATGGGGTTGGGCAGCACTGCATGAAAGGAGGCAAAATGTGTTCCTCCTTGCGAGACCATTTCACCAAAAAAAAAACCCTTTTTAGGTGAAACAGCTCAAAAACCAACAACTAGAGAAGTGGAGGCCGGACAAAAAACATGCCCAATAAAACAAGTGTAGTTAGAAGCAACACTACACATGTAATTGGAACATGGAACATGAGAAGTATGAGCCAGGCAAAACTAGACATAGGCCTGATACAGACAGCCAAAATAAAGCTGCTTCGAGTCACAGTGGAGGTATGGTGTTTCAATGATGCATGCATCCTAAAAGTCCAGAAGCCACACCAAAGCCACACTCCAGTCTGGAGCGTGGCTTTGGTGTGACATCTGGACTCTTAGGATGCATGCATCATTGAAACACCATACCTCCACTGTGACTCGAAGCAGCTTTATTTTGGCTGTCTGTAACAGGCCATAGTAAAGAAGGAACTGGAACGCATGACTATAGCAATACTGGGAGTGAGTGAGTTAAAATAGACAGGAATGGATCACTTTGATTCAGACAACTATACTGTAATCCATTCAGGAAATGAAAAAACAAGAAGAAATGGGTTGGCTTTCATACTAAGGAAAGATATAGCTACAGCACTCAAAGGATACAACTTAAAGTCAAACCATAACTTTCGGCCTCCGAGGGAGAGAGAAGGCTGGCCCAGTACCATCAGGGGCCAGCCTGAAGACAGAGGTTCCTCCCTCCCTAACTGTCATCGTTTGGCCTATGGGGGAGAGAGAAGGCTGGCCCAGTACCATCAGGGGCTGGCCTGAAGACAGAGGCTCCTCCCTCCCTAACTGTTATCGTTCGGCCTCTGGGGGAGAGAAAAGGCTGGCCCAGTACCATCAGGGGCTGGCCTGAAGACAGAGGCTCCTCCCTCCCTAACTGTCATCGTTCAGCCTCTGAGGGAGAGAGAAGGCTGGCCCAGTACCATCAGGGGCTAGCCTGAAGAAAGAGATTCCTCCCTCTCTAACTGCCCACCCGCCCGCTTTCCACCTGGGCAGGAGCGGCCCAGAGAGACTCTTCCTTGCCCCCGGAGCGGTGTTTCTCCAGGGGGAGAATCTTTAATCTGTACTGTATCGTATTTTCATTTTGTTTTGTAAACCGCCGTGATCATAGGTTACTGTTGTTAACCGCCCGGATTGGTTTGCCAGAGGGCGGTATACAAATAAATATTATTATTAAAAAATATTATTATTAAAATTTCAATCAATAAATCAATCAATATATTATCAATAAGGCTTCACGGTAAACTTATAAACATCACAATAATCCAGGTATATGCAACAACCACAGATGCAGATGAAGAGGAAACTGAGAGAGTCTATGATGCAGTCCAGGAAGAAATCGACAACATACCATCACAAGATTTCAAAGTAATCACTGGAGACTTGAATGCTAAAATTGGCAACAAAGAAGAATAAATAATGGGAAGATTTGGATTTGGAACAAGAAATAAAACAACAGAGCGTCTCATAGAATTCTGTGAGGCCAATAATCTGTTCATTGCAAATGCCTCCTTCGGACAACCAGACAGGAGACTATACACCTGGACATCACCAGATGATAAACACAAAAACCAGATAGACTACATAATTGGAAACAGAAGATGTAGAAACTCTATCCTTGTGATCAAAACCACACCAGCAGCTGATTGTGACACATGCCATGAACTGCTCATAACAAAAATCAGAGTTAAGCTGAAGAAGAAAGCAAAAACCATCATTATACCAAATTATGACCTGAATAACATTTCAGATGAATTCAAGAAACAGATTTGAACCATTGAGTATAAGTGACCTGAAGAACTGTGGACAGAAGTCAAAGACATAGTTAAGGATGAATGCAAGAAAACACTAACAGTGGCCAAAAAGAAAGATAAGGAACAATGGATGACAGATGGAACACTTCATGCAATAAAAGAGGAAAAGCAAAAGCAAAGGGAGATAGGAACAAAGCAAAAAGTATGAACACAATTGTACAATGTCTGACAAGCAGGGATACAGAGTAATACTACAATGATCAATGCAGAGAAACAGAAGAAAACAACAAAAAGGGAAGAATGAGAGACCTCTATCAAAAAATATAAGAAATTAAAGCCTAGTTCAGGGGTAGGCAACCTGCGGCCCGCGGGCCGGATGCGGCCCGGCAAGGCCTTGGGTCCGGCCCCAGCCTGGTCCTGCCGCCGATTGCCGCCGGGGCCTTTGGGGGGCAATTGTCTATAGAAGCCTCAGAAACATGCATTTATATTAACATTTTTTAAAATAATCAGCAAATTTTTTCGCGTGTCCTCCATTTTTTAAAAAAAGTGTCTTCCATTTGAACATTTTGTCCTACATTTGTCCTGGTTTATTTATATATTTAATTTTTTAAAAAATTATTTAATTATTTATTTTTTGGCTTCGGCCCCCCAGTTGTCTGAGGGACAGCAACCCGGCCCCCGGCTCAAAAAGGTTGCCTACCCCTGGCCTAGTTCAAACCAAGAGCAGGGATGCTCTATGGAGAAAAAAAAACATAATACAGGAACAAGAAGAAATAAAAAGACACTGGAGGCAATACACCGAAGAGTTATACAAATGAGAGATGGGGATGAATGATACTTGGAATGAGGAGCCATATGAATACGACCCCCCAAATTCTAAGAAGTCAAGGGGAATCTGCAATAAAGGAAATGGGAAAAAATAATCACAGAGAACAGATTATATCCCAATTGAACTGCTACAGTGCCTACAGATGGATGCAACTTTAGTGCTAACTGAAATATGCCAACAAATATGGAAAACAAAGCGGTGGCCAACAGACTGAAAATGCTTGATATATATACCAACCCACAAGAAAGAATATTCAAAAGATTGCAGCAACTATAGGACAATAGCACTAATCTCACATGCAAGCAAAATAATGCTCAAAATTCTGCAGCACAGACTCCAACTATACATGGAGAGAGAAATTCCAGAGGTGCAAGCAGGATTCAGGAAAAAAAAAGGGACACTGGGAACCATTTTGCAAACATATGATGTCTAATGGAGCACACCAAAGCATTTCAAAAAAGAATCAGCATGTGTTTCATAGACTACAGCAAAGCATTTGATTGTGTAGATCATGAAAAGCTATGGAGTGCATTCAAAGACATGAGTGTACCACTATATCTAATAGTCCTGACGAGGAATTTATACCAAGAACAAGAGGCCACTGTCAGAACAGAATTCAGAGAAAGGGGGCAGGCAAGGCTGCATCCTATCACCTTATTTGTTTAACTTAAATGCTGAAAACATCATAAGGAAAGCAGAATTAGTATCAGAAAGAGGAGGAGTGAAGATAGGAGGAAGCAACATTAACAACTTAAGGTGTGTGGATGACACCATAATATTAGCAGAAGACATTCAGGAATTGGAACAGTTAATAAGGAAGGTCAAAGATGGAAGTGCAAAAGGCAGGTCTGATGCTGAACATAAAGAAAACAAAAATAATGACCACAGAAGAAATACACAAATTTAATCTAGACAATGAGGAAATTGAAATAGTTAAAGAATTTCCCTATCTAGGATCAAACATTGACCAGAATGGAGACTGCAATCAAGAAATAAGAAGACTAGGAATGGGAAGGGCAGTTATGAAAGAACTGTAAAAGATAACGAAGAGCAAAGACATACAACTGAGCACTAAATTCAGAATTGTTCAGGCACTGTATTCCCAATTACCATGTATGGATGTCAGAGCTGGACAGTGAAGGAAGCAGACAGAAAGAAAATCAACTCATTTGAAATGTGGTGCTGGAGAAGAGTAATTAGGATACCATGGACAGCCAAGAAGACAAACAAATGGGTTCTTGAACAGATCAAACCAGAGCTCTCCTTGGAAGCAAATATGATCAAGTTGAGACTATTGTATTTTGGCCACATAA
The DNA here is from genome assembly GCF_019175285.1 of Sceloporus undulatus. NCBI lineage: Eukaryota > Metazoa > Chordata > Lepidosauria > Squamata > Phrynosomatidae > Sceloporus > Sceloporus undulatus. The sequence goes on from NC_056525.1 coordinate 114,902,329, forward strand.
AGAGAAGGCATGGATCACTAGAAAAAAAAAATAATGCCTGGAAAAGTAGAAGGTAGAAGAAAGAGAGGAAGACCACAAACCAGATAGATAGACTCGATCAAAGGAGTTATGGACAAGGGCTTGCAGCATATGGGCAAGGCAGTGGAAGACAGGGATTCTTGGAGATGTTTCACCACAGGGTCTCCATGAGTTGGAACTGACTCAAGGGCAGCTCACAAACATGGAGTTGTGTGTGAAAAATTGTTTAAGAGCAATCTTGCACGAAAACCATGATGCAGGTTTTGTGTGTGTGTGTGTGTGTGCGCGCGCGCACGCACAAAAAATTAAGAAATTTTGTACCAAAACCAAAAGTCTTACATTAAAAAAACATGAGGCTATCTGGAAATTGTGTGTAGAATATTATCCCAAATAATTTCAGGATAAATATTTGTTTTCTCAGTAATAGGGAGAAACCTGCAAAAAATATTTACTGTTACTTGTAAAATAGTTGCATATTTGTATGCTGAGCACGTTCTCCTCCTTTATGTAATAGAACATTGTTGTGGGGTTAGAATCCACTTGAAGTAGAGTATTTGAAATTAATGGGGAATGTTCTGGAAATCAAGCCTCATTCATTTCAGTGGGGCTCTTCTAGGTAGGATGAAGGTTGCACTCAGCCTTATACCTTCCCAACCTTCAGTTTGATTATGGAGCAAAAGAAAGAAAAATGAAGAATAATTATTCATTATGACTAATGTACCTTGGAATACCACCATAAAGAAGTATTTGGTGTGGAAGGCATAAAAGAGTTAGTATGGGCCTGAACAGTCAAGCCAAAATAAAGCTGCTTCGTGTCATTTTGGAGGTGTGCTGTTTAAATTATGCATGTGTCCTAAGAGGCCGGAAGTCGCACCAAAGCCATGCTCCAGTCCTTAGGACTAGAATGCAGCTTTGGCGCAGTTTCTGGCCTCTTAAGATATGTGTATCATTTAAACAGCATGAAGATTATTGCACCGGGGTTAAAACATTCCCCAGTGCATTCTAACGGGGGTGAGCACGGAGCATGACAGGAACCCGATGGGGTCCAGAACGCTAGTTTACTGCACAGCAGTACACCGCTGCCACCGCCGCCAAACATTCCCATCAGGTTCCCATTGGGCTCCAGGGGACGCCATTTCTGGGGACCCTTTGAAACCATCCCCAGAAATGGCGTCCCCTGGAATCCGATGGGAACCTTATGGGAACGCTCGGCAGCGGCAGCGTTCCGCTGTGCAATAAACTAGCATTCTGGGTCCCATCGAGTTCCCATCACACTCCATGCTTGTCCCTGTTAGAATGCACCGGGGAACGTTTTAACCCCAGTGCGATAACCTCCAAAGTGACCCGAAGCAGCTTTATTTTGGCCTGTCTGTTTAGGCTCTATATTAAGTAGCTGTCACTTGATCTTTACCCTGATATATTTTGTGTGAATGAACAAGAGTTTGACATTGTGCCATGGATGACATAAGGAACTCTTGTCCTTTGGTAACTACAATAGCTATGGTGTCATCTCTGAACTCTTTACCAGATTCCTGAGCCCTGAGTTTCCAAATATGCATGCAAAGGTTTCTACCTGGAGTTTTCTGACTTTGTTCTTTAACTACCTATGCAAGGTGCAACTCTGTTCCACCAAGTCCAGAGGCGTTATTGTCGTTGTTTTCATTCAGTGATCGGGGTGTAAACTATCTCTCTGTTTCCTCTTATAAAAGGCAATAACAGCTTGGCACCGCTTGTCGGTTTTCTTTCATTTAGTCTGAGCCTTGACCTTGTATAACACTGACCAACCCAATAAATGAAATGTCAATTAAAGGAAATGTAGTTTACCAAGCCAGAGCTAAATTAATGGACTATTGATTGACAATGGTGTTAGAAGCTCATCAACATGACTGGGAGAAGAAAACAAACCACTGTCAGGGGAATTATATTGAATTCATACTTTTGCCCAGAGATGGATAATAATATTGAAAACATAGGCTGAAACAATGTAGGCTTTTATTAAAAGAATTAGCAGAACTGTGATAAGGTACTCTCTTTGGATTTTTTTTACATTATAAGTAGGCTTTTCTGCTGCATCTCATGTTTTATGAGTAAAAGAAGAATAAATTCTTCACATTATAATTTACATCACAAAGGGAAAATATTCTTTTTCCTGTCTCTCTGGATTTAGGGTTTCTAGACTGATTCACATCAATGAGCTTTGTTTGTCTCAAGGATGTCTTCTCATCTGTGTTGCATTGCTTTGGTTTAATCAGAGCCTGGAAAGGTTGGTGTCTGGACCACAATTCCCAAAATCCTCCAGCCAGCATGGCCACAAGAACTCTGAAAGACAACTGCAAAGGTTTTCCTGGTGCTTAGATACTTTTGCACTAAAACAAACATCCCCTTGGAAATAAATTTCTAGAATGACTCCTCAAGATATCTATTTGAGATGGGCAAAATAGCATCCTCCTCTGGAACCTGCTGCTAAATGTAATGCTTCACTTTATTTATTCTATCTGCAGAAGGATGACAGGAACTGGAATGACCCAGGTTTCATCTCCATTTGAAAAAGATTTCTGACTCATTGGCTATACTGGCTGGACTGAGAGAAAGTGAGGTCCATCAATCCCAGGAGGACCATTGGCTGACCTGTCTAGTATGGGATGCTATGATTCACAAGGAACTCTCCCCAAGACATCAGAAAATCCTTTATAGCTGGAGATATCTGCCCTTAGGCACAGTATAAATTCCATTTTCATTTTCCATAAAAACTGGTAATGTGAATCCATTCTCACATGATGAGTCCTTAAAGGGGAGTGAGACTGCAAAATAGCAATTGGATGGGCTGACATGTTGACAATGACCCAACTCAAAGTACCTTCTCTATGCATGCTGCAAACTTGCCTAACAGTTTTCCTAGATTCACCCAGAGAAAATGAGTGGCCACTTCCAAACTGCTCCCACCTCAGTCCCACAACTCTTAGAATGATATATCTCCTTCTTCCCTCGAATCCAAGACTTTAAATGTCTAAAACTGATTTTCAGGTAGTAGTCTTATTATTTGCTTGCTTACTAGCATTTGTCAGGTTTGCATTTTGTAAACATCCTTGATTTACAAATTAAGATATCTCTTTTGTTTCTCTTTAACATTATTAGAATTTGAAAAGTTTAAAGAAAGTGAGTCATGGTTCCTGGTATATAGAAAGGTTGTTTAATTCCTAACCACACACATAAAAACATCCCATAGTGTTCAGGATTCAACCTAAGTGATGTTCATGCTCATTCATGCTCTCTCTGTATGTGTATGGGGGTTTAAAAAGCAACTGCTATTACTCAGGCACTTACACTGTAACTATATACAATAACGCTATCGATAAGTACATTTTCAACCTTATTACTGAGCCATCAAAAAGAGCATAGCATTTTTTAAAAGTGTTTTATGGGTTAGCTGAAGCATATTTTAGTTTGGGAATAGCATATAAAAATTTGTTGCATCATAAATAAGGCTGGGATTGGAGTACACAAATTGACAATATTACTCTTGTCATATAATTCAA
>NC_056525.1:114905892-114926274 GCF_019175285.1 Sceloporus undulatus
AGGGAAAGAGTGAGAGTGACAATCTGAAAGCTCCCTGCTGATAGAGATAGGAACATTTTTATGGGTTCCTGACTACATATCTGAGCTCAAAATGTTTGATTTCTGGTTTAGTCTAATCCACAATGGCTGTCAAAACTGGGGAAAACATATCAGATTTGTGGCACACACAGGTCGCATGGAAAGAGTAGGTAAGGTCACTCATTTCCAACCAAGGCACAAGCTCTGCCCTTCCTGATAGATATAGACATCTTGGTGGTGAGCTTAGAAAGTTAATTTTCAGAAGTAAATTCATTTGTGACTCATTGAAGAGATTTAAAAAACACAACTTGTCACTGCTAATGATACACATTTTCTATAGCAGCATGTTATATTACTCATTATTTTACTCATGGTGGTGTCAAAAAACCATTTGAATGGGGGAAAGCTCTTCAAAATGCCACCAAATGTGTTTTTGCTCAACATCCTCCAAATGTAACATATTAGCATTATTAATTATGTGAAAAGGTAATAATACAGTTATCCATTATTGTTGTGTGCCTCCATGTCATTTTTAGTCAATTGGCTAATAAAGGTACCACTTCCAAAGTGGGACCCAAGATCAGAGCATTATCCAAGTACATGGAGAGGAGATTCAAACCAATATCATTGCCTGGGGAATGTATCCTTGGGCCCACTGGATTTCAGCTCAATAGCCATTAACCCTAATTCTGTGTAAAGAAAAGCAGGGTTCTGCATGCTCTGTACACAACACAAATAGAATACATAATTGCATAATTTTACATTACTTATTTGGCTTCCTGTCCCCCACAAAAAAAGTGGCCCAAAGTCCATGAGAACTCATGTGTACACTGATGTATTAGTCGACTTTGTGGATGTATTAAGGAAGGTGAAAAATGGGGAAAGATAATGTAGAAAAAAGAGAGGGGGGCCTTGCAAACCTTAATAATTAGTTCTGAATTGAGAAATTAGTCTGTCATATATAGAACAAAGCTGTTGAAAATGTATGCTTGGTGAATTACACACTGGTAAGAGAACAAGACAGAGAAAAGGAGGCTGGGGTGAATGGAATTCATGTTAATGATCCATCTAAAAAGGTTTTTTAAAATAATACAAAATTAGAACTTTCATAGAGAAATAATGGAGTATTACTTTTTGACAAGTCACTTCAGAGGTGGGATCAGGGTGCAAATTACTGTTATTTGCCATAAGTGGTTTTCCATTAGGATGCCATTAATATGAAACATGCTCTTTCCCATTTCATCAAGCCACTTTGCAGTATTTAAGACACAGTACATTAATTTAATAAAATTATATGTAATCTCAAAACACATTACGCAAATTTTGTTAGCTTCTTCCCATTCACCTGCCACCCTAGTTGTGCTACTTTTCTTATTTACACCTGATTGCTTTTTTGGAGAAAGAAAGAAGGCAGCTCCAAAGATGATATAATTGCAGTACTTTATGTAGGAAACAAATTGTTTGTGATGAAATAATCACACAAAACAGGGATTAAACCTGGGACCTTGTGGATAAGAACTATGTGCTCTGCTGTTGAGCTATGCCTCTTTCTCAGCAGTGTGCATAATACTCTGAAACACTGAGTTTGTTTATAACTGTTTTCTTCATTCTCAAACATCAGTGGGGACCATTTGTGTTGGGAGGAGGGATGTCTGGGTTAGGCAGGTTTCCCTTTTACATGCAAAAGTTTGCATATACCATATATATTTGGCTATAACTCAAGAAATTTATGCCCCAAAATTGACCCTAAAATGATGGGTTGATTTATATGTGGATCAAAACAGAAATATATCTCAGAGAGATCCTAAAAGAAACACTGCCTCCTAAGCCCCACTCCCCCTGCCTTGGCAGTGCTTTCTGAAAGAGCTGCTAGGCAGGAGTGTGTGTGTGTGTGAGAGAGAGAGAGAGAGAGAGAGAGAGAGAGAGAGAGAGAACCCATGCGTATGTGTGAGGTAATTCACAGTCTGCAGGAAAACACTTTTCTTCCATCCTTCCTTCTTCCTATGGATCGTCCCTGCCCACCAAACACCACATATCCCTTCAGTTCCTTCCTTCCCAGTCTCATGGAGAACCTTTCTCCCAGCAAGCACTACCTATCCCTCCAGTTCCTTCCTTCTAAGTCCGACGTTAAAAACCTTCTCCTCCCCTAAATTTTACTCTCAACTTTTTCCATGGGTCATATAAAAATCTATGATTTTGACCCTAAAACCTTCCCTCAACTTATACACAAGGGCGACTTGTACACAAGTATACACCCTCTTCTTTACGATGGAGAGGCATCCTCCTTACAATGATACTATAGCTTAGTGAACACTGCTTCCAACTTTCTACTTCTAATAATTTATCAGGGCTTGAGGGGAGTGTGGGATCGTATTTTCTACACAGTGAGGATCCCCTGGAATTCCCTGTGCCTATTATCTGTAGGAATTGGGGAGGGGGGGTAACCAGGACCATTGATCTGCCTTAAGGTTAGCTCACCCTTGGGGAATTAAACATTAGCTCGAAGTATTGGCTGGGTTAAGCAGTCCTGAGATCATCCCTATGTATATCAAGGTTGGAAGCAAGAGGCACCACAAAGGAAAATCCTCAATTAACTATGGCGGGTTACAGACCACCTGTTTGGGGCGGGCTGTACCTGCCCCTTTCCCCGGTGTATCAGGGCCTCAGTGGCTAGAACGGCAGCCGCTGAGGCCCCGATCCGCCGCTTTCCAGGCTGCGGGGAAGCGGCAAAAGGCCGCAGCCTGAAAAGGGGTGTCCCTGGGGCTTCAAGCCCCAAGGACATCCTGCAGCAGCGGGGAGGAGGAGAAAGGGGCTGCTTGGCCCCTTTCTCCCTTGCTTCGCTGGGCACAGCCGTCTGAAGGCCGCCGTCATTTTTTACGCGCAGAGCGCGTATTAGGGTTAGGAAGGTGTGGAAGCACCGCACCTCGCTAACCCTAGTACGCGCTCTGCGCGTACTTTCATGGCGGTCTGTAACCCACCTATATTTTATTTTTAAAAGGTAAAAACCATCCTGCACTCTTGACACAAGAGCTGAGAAATAAAGGTCTTAGGTTGGAACAGAGTAAGACCTTCTAATAAAGATACGATATCTGTTTGGATGCTGCTCCTTTTGAGGACATTCCAGGATGGGGGGGGAGGAGGGACTCAATCGCTCCCGAGGCCACTGGTTTTGGTGAGCAAAAACCAACAGCACCTCTGCCTGCAAGCCAAGCTAGTCCAACTAACAAAGGAAATGTTCTCTAATTTATAGAAAATTTGTTCCTTGGAATAAAATCCAGAGAATTGATGTGGCCAAATGGTCCAAATCTTTGATATGCACAAGTGACGCTTTGAAATTGGGTCTTCCAAAAGGTGTGATACGGGGGGGTGAATAGGTGTATTCCTGCAGCAGTATAGCTTCTAGTGCCAGGTAGATAGAGTTGTTTACTTCGACCAGAGCCATCTCATTGTTTCATGGCTAGACTCTTCCTCATCTCCTCTGACATGTCCAGAACATAAATCCTCTTGGCAACTCCTAAGCTAGCCCTGGTGGTGCAGTGGTTAAATGCCTGTACTACAGCCACTCACTCACAAACCACAAGGTTGTGAGTTCAGTAGCAGCCAGGAGCTTTGGGTCGACTCAGCCTGGCATCCTTCCATAGGTTACTAAAAATGAGTACCCAGCTTATTGGGGGCAATTAGCTTAAGATTGTAAATCGCTTAGGACATCGGTATGTGTGGAGAGCTGACAGAGATGGGCCAGCCTAGTAAGAGCTAATAGAAGGAGAGCTGGTGGCAGACAATCAAATCAAAGGCTGAAGCTATTGAATGGTCTGTTGGTGACATTTGGAAGTCAGATGGGGTTTCAGTTAAGTTCAGAGAGGGACAGTTGTAGTGCAGGTTCCATTTTTGAGCTCCTTTTTGGCGCATACACTGTTGGCGCGGCATCCGCACGACTGCACCAATGATGTAAAGGAGAAAAGGATCGCCCCTTTCCTCTGCCCCTCTCCATAGTAAAGCACAGAGCTTCTTGGCACCTAGTGAGGTTGTTAGGGACTCCAGCCATCACTAATCATTTTCAAAAAAGACCTAGAGACATTTTACTTCTTCAGTTAAATTTGCTACACCTAGCAAGTCATGGGGGAGGAGAGCTTTGGCCAACAAACATCCAGACTTCCCATCTCCATGGCTGATCTCATGGTCTTCAGTAATTAAGGGCCCCAGGAGCCACTCGAGGTGTAGTACATCAGCAGTTTTCTTTTTGTTTGTCTCTCCTTGCTCCTCATTAGGCTGCCTCTAATAATGATAATTGTACCATAAGTATTCCTTTCATTCCACATTCCTCTGTGCAAATTTCACTTATAATGAGAGATAAGCAAATTCATTCCAATTATCTCCATCAGATTAACCACGGGGAGATGGCCTCCAATGTTGGGAGCCAGGATAAATTCAGGAGCATCTAATTGCCTACACTAATCTACCTGGAGCTGGGAGAGAGAGCAGCTTAATGAAGCCAGACAACCAGGTTGGTTAATGGTTAGCAAGCTCTAAAAATGAACAGCAACTTCAGCATTTCAAAGCAACAGCCAAATAATATGTTATGCAAGCTCTTATGACACGTCTGACAAGAAGGCAGTTTTTCTCCAAATAAACTGTGTTATTGGCTTCTTTTTCTCCACAGCCTCTCATACCTCTTCACAACATATGAACCCAGCCTTTTTGTCTGTGGAATATGCCCTAGGCCAGATCTTGTAGTTTGCTCCTCCAACACCTTCCTGTCATCGAGAACACTGTTTTTCTCCATTTGGATGAAGCTTGGAGACATGGCCACATGAACCCAGATTTCATCTGATTTAGTGAGAAATTCATCCCTCTGCTTCAAGAAGTTTTCCACATCCCTTTACTGATAACCAAAGGAACAGATGAGGGCTGGGCCAAAATATTTTGGCAACAGAAATATAGGACAAGATGGCCATCCCTCCCCCAATTCACATTCAGATCCTGACTAAACTATGGAATGGTCATCCTTCACCACTACTTAAGTATTAAGCATGCAGTTACACATTCCTTGTGGAGATTCATCATCTCACATGGACATTCCCAGTCTTAGATCATTTCTTTTCATAGACACTACATAGTTAAGGTTCATTGCATCTACAGAAATTTCATCATATTTATATTGATTTTATACAAATAAAATACATTTGTCATACTATTCTGTTATACATGTTTACAAAGTTGTTACTTCCTTCTTCCTTATCCATTTCCACATATTCTACATCTTGATTTTTTACCTTTCGATATCTTTATTATTTTGTGTATTCTACATGTAAATGTTTGGTAAACTAAGACCTTTTCTTTTCAATCTTCTTTTCTAACAACATAATGCTTCCTAAATCATATTTAACTTTCATTGTATATTCCTGTTTTCAGCAAATTGGATTTATATAAAAATTATACCAACATTAGTTCCTTTTTCTTCTTTTAAGTAATTTATCCAAGGTTTCCAGTCCTGCTCAAAATCATTCAGCAATTTTCTATTTATATAACTCTTCAATCTATTCATTTCCATAAAATCATATACCTTTAACACCCAATCATCTAGACAAAGTACTTGCTCTTTTTTCCATGACGTTGCTAACAATATTCTAGCAACACATATTAAATAAAATAGCAGTTTCCCATTTTTTCTCTCAAAATCCTCATCTTCTACCATATTTAATAAAACCAATTTTGGATCTTTATTTCTTGAATTCCATAATTTTAGAGTACCTCATTCTTTTTTTCCAATTTTTTCCCCATTGTGCAAATTGAATATTTTGGCCTAAATCTTGTGCCCATTTAATCATGCAATTTTTAACGACCTCTTGCTCTAGCTCTTGTTTCAGCAACAGTTGGTATATTTTAGCAATCTCATGTTTACCTTCTTGTCTTATGATATTTTCAAACTCTTTGTCACCTCTTTCCCTATTCCTACTAATTTCATATCTTGCCTGAATCTTTCTTTTAAGTGTCTATATAAAAAACAGTTACACTTGTATCCTTCTTTATGTAATTCTTCTTCTGCTTTTAATCTTCTTTGGTTTTTATCTATTATAGTAATATCCTCATAAGTCAGCCATTTCTCACAAGATAGTTTTTCACTTAAATAGAGCTTCTTTGATTGAAGTTAGGGATGCCATATCCCGCCTGCAGGCGGGGCAATCCCACTTTTGGGGGTCCTGGCCTGGTCCCGGTCCGGTTTAGGTCCAAAAGCGGGGTTTGCCCCGCCCGCGGCCACCCTCCTCCTCTTCCTCCACTCACCCTCCTAATGGCTGCGGCTGCTCATGCAGCCGGCGGCCACCCACTTCCCCTCTTCCTCCTCCTCTGTCTCCTCCTCCGCTCCCCCACGCACCCTCCTAATGGCCGCGGCTGCTCCTGCAGCCGGCGACCACCCACTTCCTCCTCCTCCTCCTCCTCTGTCTCCTCCTCCGCCCTCGCGCGCTGCTTCAGAATGGCCACACGTGGCCACTCATGCAGCCAGCGGGCCCTCTGCCTCCTCCTCCTCCTCCTCCGCCGCCCTCGCCCCCGCGCGATCCTTTTACATGGCTGCGCGCGGCCGTTCATGGGGCCTGGCTGGCCACCCACCTCCTCCTCTGCCTCCTCCTCCTCCTCCGCACCCGGCCAGTGGAAGCGCGCAATCGGCCCGCTTGCGTGGCTGGGCCCTGGCCGTGCGCCAGCCTCCAAAAGGAGCTGGTCCCCTTAAGGAAGCAGAGGCTCAGCAGAGGAAGAGGAGGAGGAGGAGGAGGCGGAGCAGACTCTGGGCCAGAGGGAGGGGAAAGGGCTCTGGCGCCAAATACAAAAAGAAAAAGGAGCAGCAGCAGCAGGAGAAGGGGAGGTGAGTGGCCATTTCAAGTCTCCCTTTTTTATTTATTATTCAGAGCAAGCCTGTTTAAGAGAGTCAGTGTGGTGCAGTAGTTTGAATGTATTTTTTTTATTATTTTTGGTTAATTTTTATTGTTATTAATATCCAAGTTTCCCTTGTTTTTTATTTTATTTTTTGCTATTTTTATTATTATTATTTGGCCAGAAAGGGAAGTACATTTCTGCCATCTGTCTAGGAAAAATGCCAAAATGTCCTCCATTTTGATCATGCCTAAGAAACATGCGCATATATTAATATTTTTTTTAAAATCATCAATTCTTTTGTATGTCCTCCATTTTTTAAAAAACACGTCCTACATTTGAAAATGTTGTCCTACCTTTGTCCTACATTTGTCCCAGTTTGGAGGTCCTGGCTTATGGCAACCCTAATTGAAGTCCACTGTGGGATTTTGGTGAACCATCTTTCTTTTACTTTTTGCCACACTTTAAACAATGATTTTCTTATGAAATGGTTATTAAATTCTTCGTTTACTTTTAATTTGTCATAAACCATGTATCCATGTAGTCCATAGATTAATCTAGCTCCTTCTAAATTAATAGTTTTGTTTCTTTTTAGGTGTATCCAGTCCATAAGTTTAGTGTCGTAGCATAATAATATAATTTCAAATGCAATAAAGCAAGTCCTCCTCTTTCTTTAGAATCTTGTAGTAATGTAATTTAATTTTTGTTTTTGGCCTCACAGGAATGGAGACATATTGGATTGCAAAAGAGGAGTCCTTGTTGATATGCAAATAGACTTTACATTTCCTGGACTTTGCCCAATTGCCTCATTGCAAGAGGAGAAGGGGCCAGCCTGCTAAAGATCTTACTAACATCTCTATTTTTCTCCTGTTTTGTTTGTAACATCTCACCTGATGAAGAAGCCAGTGGAACTTCGAAAGCTTGCAACAAGTATATTGTGCGTTTTAGTTGGCCAATAAAGGTATTACTGTTTGGTGGATTTTTGTTTGAATTTGAATGGCCAACAAAGCTTACCCTGCATATTGTCCATAATTATAAGGCACACAGTACTTGTAGTACATAAATCATCTTAAGTAGCATTTCTTGTGCCTATGAAGAACATTATACTGGTAGTATATCTAAGTGGTAAGGAACATCAACGTACACAACACAGAGGGCACTGGACATCTCATACATGTATTTATATAGATTACAGTATATGATAGCATTTTGCCATTTCCAGTACATTGCATTAATTCAGCATAGCTATAATCATTGTTACATAGAGGAAATAACTGTCATTCAGCATAGATTACTGATTGTAATAAAGTGTTCTCACCTTTCTGTGCTCTGCAAGCACCTTAGAAGACAACATATTCTTCTGGCTCAGTCATGAGTTGTCCTAAACTGCTAAAAATTTGCCAGTTTTTGCAGAGGTTACAGGCAGAATTCAAAGATATAACCAGGTTAATCTGTAGAATCAGTATGTAGAGAGATCTTGTAGCACCTTTAAGACTAACTGAAATACAGGAATTGGCAGCATGAGCTTTCATAGATTTCAGTCTACATCTGAGGAAGTAGACTGAACTCTATGAAAGCTCATGCTGCCAATTTCTTTATTTCAGTTACAGCCTCGACAAACCGGTGATAAAGGCTGGCATGAGGGCAGAATGGGGGGCATAGCATCTGCACAAAACACACCCTGGTTCTGGCCCCATCCCAGCATGATACCGCTCTCCCACCGCATGGCAGGCAGCATCACAGGGCATCTCTGGTGCTGCATCCAGATGATGCAGCACCAAAGGAACACCGAAAAGCCGTGGCACAAAAAGGAGCCACTTGTGCTGCATAAAGGCCAAATCAGGACCATGGCATGTGGTTGCCACAGCCCCGATCTGGCAAAAACAGAGGCAGGTGGGTGGTCTGTTCAGCCCCCAAAGGTGCTGCAAGATCTCTCTACATATAGAGGTTTCAGGCAGTTATATACCTGTGTCTTATTCAATAAGAGGATGGATTTGAGGCTTGCTAAACTGAGATGCTTTGGAAAGCCCAAAACAGCTAATTTGACTTCTTGCTTATAGATGCCTATTATCCTGATATTGTAGTTCCTTTTGGAGCTTCTGTTTGTTCATCTCCATTACATTATAAGAGTCTAACTGGTCTGTTTTCTTGTTCCTTGATTTGAGCTGGCTGGTTCTAAGTCGACACACAACTTCAAGCCTGTATATTTAATATTTCCATCACTGTTATTATAGACAAATTCCTTTCTAATCCTTGACTTCATCACGCAGGACACAAGGTGGCAAACTTTATTTTATTTTATTTTTACAAAATTCTCATTATGCATAAAACAAACAAAGAATGAAAATATAAGAAATTTGTTTTAATTAAGCCTATTCTTATAAAGGCTCTATTCCTCAAACTTCTAAAAGGAAAAATATAAAATGAAGCCTAGTAGATTGGCCATTTTATGTTTGTATTATATTTCCAGTGGCAATAAAGGCAGCCTACTCAGAACCTGAAATTTTACATTTTGAAAATGAGTAGTTGCAATTACTATTTCAAAGCTCCAAAAAGTAGTTAGGTAGCATTACGGTTACAAATTTTTGCAAAATCCTTTCAGCCACAACTGCCATAGCTCAGAACAACTGTTTTGGACTACAACTCCCAGAATCCTCACTGAGCATAGCCAGTGGCAGGCTAGATGGCTCTGAAACTGATAGCCCCAAAACTAAGCCTGCTAGTGTTCATGCATGGAGTTAGGGGATCAGGAATCCCATATGGAGATTGACTTGCCCATTCTCATTTTACAACTCAGTTGCTTTCAAGAGAATGCAGTTTTTATTGATATTGCAGTTATAAAGCAGGAAAATGTCCATACCGTTCCCCTAATGTTTACAGCTCTGAAATTCTGCAGCCGCTGAAATTTGGCTATAATACACCACTTAACACCATCACCTTCACACCTAGTTTCTTGCTTAAATCTTGTATCCCAGCACAGCACTGCACACCTCCACGTTTTCTATCAGATTCACAAAGTGGTACCCTGTGAAGGTCGTCTATCTATCAGAAGTAGAAAATACAGGCAGGAACAGTCTGTTTCAAATAATGCAGCAGTCATTCCATTTGATGTTGCTTTGTTTTCTCAGGTCAAGAAAGAATTGTCTTATTATTTTGTAGTCAACAGAAAATAAAATGTCTTCCCACAGCTGAAGTGTTTTTCCAGTTAAAAAGATCATTGTAGGAGTAAATAACTTCACATTTTTCTAGCTCTTCTTTGCGTACACATTTGATTGTTATAACAGAACACTGGGGAATTTCCCTTTCACTACAACTGTAGAAGTCTATCTCATTTTCATTGTATTTCTCATCCCACCAGCATTCTTCTCCCATCTGAATTCTCAGTTGGATTATGATCCTTTTTTAAAGACAAAATTCCTGTTCAGCCATAGAGCTGGATGTTAGCTGACGGCTGGAAGCATTTGGGGGTGTAGGTGCCTCCATAATCTGACATGTGGTTTCCCCAATGTGGTTCCCCTCCAAATGTTTTGGACTGTGACCCTCACCGCCTCCACCTAACATGTGCAATAATGAGGAGTTCTAGGAGGTGAAATCCATAATGGTTGAAGGAGAATGAGTTGGGGGAGGTTGTGGGGACATAGTTGCTGTCTAGTGTGCTGTGTGCTTAAAACAAAATCTGCTTATATGTTTGCAAATAAACCAAATATTACAAAAATGCCACATAGCTCCCATGACTCCTTCTCCAAAGGAAGTTAAACCTGGGCATCTAACTGTCCTCATAACCTATTTAATTTGACAAGATGTGATCAATGACTTCCAGAGAGATTTCAGACTTGAGCTATTCAAGGGCCCACTTGTTTGTCTTTTTAGCGGTCTATGGAATCCTTAATACTTTTCTTCAGTACCACATTTCAAATGAGTTTATTTTTTTCTCTTACCCACTTTTTTCACTGGACTTTATTGCACAGGCCCTAGAATGGGACCGTCACATTCCAAAAAGGGGCCTGACAAGAACGGGATGGGATGAAGAACACATCTTACCACATAGAGGAACACCGCCGCTGCCACTGGACATTCCCATTGCGTTCTACATCCATCTCAAAGGGAGCGATTTTTGAGAACTGTTCAAAAGCGTTCTCAAAAATCGCCCCTCCAGAACAGATGTACAACGCAATGGGAATGTCCAGCGACAGCAGCGGCATTCCTCTGTGCGGTAAGTTGGATTCTTCGTCCCATCCCATTGTCACACCCCCTTTTTGGATTGCAATGGGCCCATTCTAGGGCCTGTGCAATAAAGTTCACTGTCTAATTATGCATATAATTATTAATTATTCACTGTGCAATTATCTGACTCAAAATGTCCCATTCTGAACGTTTCCTCAGTACAACCTGAGAATGACACTCTGGACAAGGTGCTAAGAATCTGTTCAGCCCACTTCATAGAACTACACTTCCCTCATCTCCCTGGTATAACAAAGTGACGATTAATCTCATTATAAATCTGCAAAATAGATTTGCCTTTAGACTCTAGGCAGAGAACTAACAACCAAAGATAGGATGTAAGCATTTAACAAGTATTCTGCACTCACCTCCCCAAACAGTAGCATTTCATCTAGAGGTCTCAAACACTGTATTAATATTAAAGACCTAATTTCAGCATCAATTAAATTGCAGAGAGGGAGAAAGGCATGTGAGAACCATCAGCCTCATTTTAATTACAGTTATGAACATAAGTTGACCACATTACAGCTACAATGCAATTAAAAGACAGCCCAAGTGAAATGTGTTAATGAGAATAATTTAGTGGGGTATTTCTGAACTGTTAACAGTAATCCATAAACCTTGTGAGGTTACTATGCTTTCAAAGGGCATTTTAAAAATCCTCCCAAATAAAGACTGGAAGAAGATAAACACATAGTACTTATTAAAAATGAGACAATGATGCATAACTGGGGAAATAGAAATATCGGGATATCTAGTTATTCAGAAAATGTATCCTCCTGGCTTCCCCACAAACAATTCCATGACGATTCCATAGCGTGAAGACTCAATTACACTTTAGAAGTGCCAGGCATGATCACATTCTTGGTGCTTCTGCAACGTTTGGATGACGTTTTGAACATATTTTGGCCTGCATGTGATAAGGTCCTATATCACCTCATCATCACCCTCTTAATCTCACTTTCTGTCACTCACTCACACTGATGGGGAGAGAAAAAGAGACAGTTTCCCTTAATATAAACTGGACTGGAAAGAAACTGAACCATTCATAACCCAGCAAAGTGAATAGTTCCAAGCTCTTGAACATAGTTGTATATGTTCTGCAAGCAATTATGCTTTATTTCAATGTGGAGAGTCCACGAAGAGGAGGAGAATGAAAGGAAGAGGAAGAGGAAAATAAGGTTTCTGCCTCCATATCTTCTTCCAAAGTCTTGTGAGAAAGGAGATTATTTATACAACTGACTAGATTTTTTTTATTAGCCATTGAAATGAGATTTAAGTACCCATCTCTTCCAGCGGACACCTCCTAATCAAGACATAAGTAAAAGACGTGTGTGATTAACAGCAAGAAAGGTGTGTGGTGTGGTGTGCCCTGATCATGGTTATACATTTTAAATTTCTTGGCATGTTTTGCACTCTTCAGAATGTCAGACACCTCTACATGGTTTAAGGGACAGAACAGTTACATGATCAAGAAACCTTAGGTTAATGTGAAGTGAAGAGGGAAAAGCATGTTTTGTTGACAGATCTAGAGAACCATATGGGTTCTAATATGTTAAGTGAAGTTAGGAAAGGGGAGCCAGGACTAAAGACAGATTGTCAGAGGAATCAAAAGAAGCACCACTGTAGCAA
This sequence comes from Sceloporus undulatus, assembly GCF_019175285.1. Lineage (NCBI taxonomy): Eukaryota > Metazoa > Chordata > Lepidosauria > Squamata > Phrynosomatidae > Sceloporus > Sceloporus undulatus. The sequence goes on from NC_056525.1 coordinate 114,918,628, forward strand.
GTGCTAAGCCACCAGCTGTGGAGTATAGTTCTCCCATGCTCTGTTCATAGGTGAGGGGTCCCCAGAAATTCAGTTACCATTCCTTTCCCCTAAATAAAAAATAGAAATTACCAAGAATATGATTAATAGAAAGAGCTGTTTTTCTTTGCTATTTTTTTACAAACCATATTTGGATTGTTTTTTTTTAAAAGGAGAAGAAAAGGTGAGAAGTTTCAGAAGAGAAATATACAGAGAGGGAGGGGGAGGGAGAGAGAGAGAATGAGATTCAAATATGCTTTCTAGTATTTTGCAGTTATAGTTTAAAACAGGAAGTTCTGGGAATGGAATGACCTTAAAAATCAATTTTACTTAAGTAAGCTAGCATTAGCTAGGGGCTAATTTTTCTATTCATCTTAGCATGAAGGCCAAACCTTAGACCGACCAAATTAAACCCCAGGTAATATAATAGAAACCTCAAGGACCAGTCTTTTACAGGTCAGCTAAGGATAATATTGGAATGCCAGCTGAATACTGTTTACATTAAGATGAGAACAAAGATATCTGGATGTCAGAAACAGCCTCTCCAGATTATACGTTTTTCTTCTGATGAGTTTGCAGATGTTTCTGATGGAATGCAAAGCCAGGAAAGAGATGCTAGATAATACTTCTCTGATTATGACAAATGTCCTATCAAAATTGCCACCAACTAATCTGAATCAGTGAAGCAGATGGGCAGTAGAAAGGTTGACTGGTCAGCAGAAACAAGGTTTATTCTAAAATTCTTTTTCATGCATGTTAGTGTTTCCAGAACAATTCTATTATCAAAAATACCCCACATAATTCAGTAATGGGTTATTCTCTGTCATGGCTACTGCTTGGATGAGAGACTAGGAGAGAGGGGACAGTTCACAATGGTAGAATTGCACTAGGAGTATAAACAATGTGACTGGTAGCTCCTGTGTCAGTGGGTGGGGAATCCACTCCAGTTCTTCAAGGAGTTTTCTAAGGTGATGGATTCTATCCCCCAAATGGGTTCAGCACTTAGGAACACTCCTTTAATGCTTTCCAGAACCCAAAATAAATTTGCTGCATCACTGACACAGGAGCCACCAGCCACCACAGACTGTAAACACCCATCCCATTCATGCGCCAATCTGCTGCATATCGATACAGACCCAATCTGTTTGTAAGGCCATATCTGGGACACGATTTGGTGCTCCAGATCTCACCTCTTCTCATTCACCTTCAATGGGAAATGTAAATGGCTATATTTTTTTACATGTGGATGTAATTGGAGGCATGGTACAACCTAAAGAGGAGATGAGCTCTGCCCAATTATGGACAAGACAACTTGGGTTGTCTGTATTAGACACCTTTAGAGTTCCATTTTTAAACTCTTCAGAAATTTGTTCATGATTGAACAAATCTGTATGGCAGTGGGTGTCTTTTTTCTATGAAGTGGTTTGCTTTAGCAAACAAATAAAACGGTGTTGCTCCGTCTTAATTGATAGATGCATTAATCTAATTGATTGCAAAATATTTTTCTTTAGCAAGTAAATTTCTAAATAAACAAAGATCCCAAACTAATTGGAAGGAAACATAGAATAATTGCAAGTAGAGAGGCCTGCTGCTTAAGCTCCCAGGCAAACAAGCAGTGTACAAATCATAGTGAAAGCTGTGGTTTTGGTGGTTCCTACATGGCAGTCCTCTCTTCTCAATCAAAACCTATTGTTTGATTTCACCAAAATAGATGAAAATTTAAACCTAGGCATGAAAATGAAACTCTCCTATCTCACAAATACATGAAAATGAATGCATGAATGGTGAAATTACAAACACATGCAGTTACAGTAGAAAGAATGAGAAAAACAAATCCCTCCCCCTTCCTAAGCTAACAGCAAATGAACAACACACACAAACAGCTCTCAACGGTCTTCTTAATTCACTGTGCTGTGGGTGAGAGAGTCTCTTTGAATAAAGCAAACTGCTTGCTACTGTTTTTCAAAATGGTTTGCCACAAGAACACAAGACTTTATGCAGGAAGGAAAGATGAGAGACAGACAGGTACACACACACATACTGTACAACACAATGTTGCATGTGGAATCAGATGAGAAAATTCAGGCACCATACTAAGCAATTGTCAGAAAGACTTTACATTCACAGAGAGACAGAGAACAACTGTTAACAAATTATATATCTATATTCCATACATTGCTAGATAAAAGAAAGGGGTATTTCCCAGTGCAGTCCCTAGATTCAACCAGCTTAGCAAAGGACCACTGTGTCAGGCCAATGAGATTTAGGAAGCTTAGATAGGCTTTTCAAAAATAATCCTGTGCATGTTAAAATTCCACATCCCAGCGCTAAATCAATACTGAATCCTATTGAAAACTTCAAGCTCCCTATAGGTAAAATTCACTGGAACCCTGTTCCCTGCAAATTTTTAACAAGGAGGGGAAAGTTGTGTAGGAGAATTCCACTTTATATATCTGGCAATGTCTAAAGTGATAAAAATTGGGATATAAAGCAAAGGTGGTGGTGGTGGGGGGTTAAAATCTCTTAATGTTATTTATTTTTATTTATATTCCTTATAGCTCTGGCACACAAGCCTTCTACAATTTTAAAATGTACATAGAGCTCCACATTCCTTAATAGGTGTGCATTAAAAATAGGCCACTCTAATGGGATCAAATGAGAGGACAGCAGTAGTGAATAAGACGTTCTCGTAATGTCTGAGAATTTAACTATCCCAGCCTTACTGTCAGAGCAAGTTCAAATGCATTATCACTTCACAATAAAGGTTCCGGAACCACCATATGTCAATGTTAATTATGTCTTCTATCACATCACTTGTCTCTCAAGCTGAAAGGGAAGAAGTTAAAGTACCACTTTATGCACTTATTGGGGTTGAAATGGTTACCTCTATGGGCTTGTAGGAGCCCAGATGTCACGAGAAGTGTGATTTTCAGAGACCATCAGTTGACAAGGGGATATCCTGAAGGAAAGGCAAAGGTGCTAAAATAATCACAAATGTTTGTTTTGGAAAAACGCACTGGGATAGAGAAGGTCACTGGACAGTATCATGCCAAAGGAAAAAATAATGGCTCTCAAAGTACAAGATGGGAATAAGAAGACAATTATGTTGCTAAAAAAGACAGAATTGAGACAGATTAAAATTAGGTTAAAATTACGTAGAAATTCAAAATGGGGGGGAGCAGATCGAAATGAATCCTCCTTAGAGATTTCCTTAGTCAGAAAGAATCAGTGGAGAAGGAATGTGCATTATAATATCAGATTTCTCATTATGGAAAATTTTGGTGACCACTCTAAAAAGTTCACTCTTGTATGGTATTGTACTCAGAATTAGCCAAGTTATTTTGGCATTTGGGATGGAAAGTTCCACAAACACTTTTCTTTATTCCTGGCAATAAAAATACAATGATAACAAATGACTAACGATTTGCTGTCCTTTTGTGATTACCAAAATCAATTGTCTGGAGGTAGCCACACTAAGGTAGCCCTGGATGTGGGAGCATGCACAATTGTGCCAATATGTCACCTTGAACACACTCAGTCTTGTATGATTTTGGAAGAAGGTTCAGTCCTGGTTAGTACTGGGAAGGGAAACCATCAGGTAATAAAAGGGATCTCTGTTATCTTCACATGCCTTGGCAAGATGCTCTAGATAACCAGATTATAGAAATACAGGTGTTAAATTGTTGTTGCTACTGATGACGATGATGGTGGTGGAGGAGGTAATCTTTATTTTTATCCCGCCTTTTTTCCAAAACTAGCACTTAACACATGGTACGTGCGCAAGTCTCTTATGGTCAGATTCATAGGGTGATTAAGAGATTTTTATTTTAAGAGGAATTATTTGTTTGGTCTGTCTTGTTAAATTCTCTCCCAAGGTTCTTTGGCAATGGGTGGCTTTGGTCCCTCCAGTTCTTCATCTGCCACATGCAGTAATCATTTAATCCTCTCTGGGCTGCATTGGTTTTAAGAACATTGGGATAATGCCAGCATGGCACTTAATGGCCTGACAGCTGTAGATTAGATGATCCCAAAAATTCTGACCTTGGGGATCTGTGTTATTTATCTTCCCAGGCTCATGTGTGTTCTTGCTGTTCCACTGTATTACCCTGGCTAATGCGGGTTTGCATAACAACACTCTTCACTTCTTGATTCCACAAGGTCACTAAGAGCTGCTGTTTTCCATGTTATTTTTAGAAAACACATGAGCCAGGGCCAGGACTTTAAGAAGTGTGGAAAAGAGAACATGTGCATTTTATTTATCTATCTACCATACTAAATATTCGAGGAGAGGAAAATATGAAGTGCACTACTGATACATTTTTTTATTTCTCCACTCTGTAAGGGTCTCCCTTCCCTTTTTTAAAGGATGCTCAACACAGACTGTACCAGTAGTCAAGCACAGGAAACTGTGGCCTTCCAAATGTTTTGGCCCTACAACCCCCATCAGGCCTAGTTAGCATAGCTGCTGATGGAAGATGATGGGAGTTGCAGTAGGCGATGATACCCAAAGAGCCACAATCCCTTATCCTTGCAGTACATGATTGCCCATACTAGTTCTTTATAGTGAATGATAAATACAAAAGATGCCTTTGATCCCATGGTTGTTTGCTTACCTAACTGCCTGTCTGCCTGGTAGTAATGCTGCTGATGCTATGAGGAAATTGCAAAGATCAGTTTGGTATCAATCTATCATCATATTTCTCCTTTTGCCTCAAAAATTAAATTAAAACATAATTAAAATATAAAACAATTTTAAAATAATTGTTTTAAAACAATTAAAACATGTTCAAATATACAAGATTTAAAAGGTGATTTAAAACACATAAACAAAACATCCACATGAGATCTGTTGGCAAAAAGCCACATAACTAAAAAGATAATTGTCTACTAGTGGAAAGACAACAAGGAGTAAGGAGCTCCTCAGGCTGGGTGCAGTTGCTGGGAAAGTTTTCTATGGCAATCTTCATCAAACATGTCTCCAATGGTAGTCTGGCCAAGAGAGAAGTCTCTCCCAAAGATTTCAAATATCTGAAATCTCAAAGATCTCAAGTATCCAAGCAGACTTGGGTGGAAAAATATGTTCCTTCAGATACCATGGATTTAAGCTGTATAGGGCTTTAAAGGTCATAACCAGTGTTGTCAATTGTATCTAGTAGTGGGCCAGTAGCCAGTAGAGCAGTTATATCAAGGTAGTCACATATTTTCTGCAACCAGGCCCTTTCCACAGACTTTTGGACCAGAAGAAGGTTCCAAATACTTTTTGAAAGAAACTCCATATAGAGTGTGGTCCTGTAGCCTGAATGAAATATATTATTATTATTATTATTATTATTATTATTATTATTATTAACCTTTGTTTATGAAGCGCTGTAAATTTACACAGCGCTGTACATACAATCTTTTTAGTTAGATGGTTCCCTGCCCTCGGGCTTACAATCTAAAAAGACATGACGCAGAAGGAGAAGAGAGTGGTGGAGAGAAAGGGTAAGAGGTCCAGCAGTTCCTCTCTACCTCCAAGGCCTGGACCAAGGCAGATGGACTGGAGAGAGGGCTTGGGTTCTTAATGGATGGTTAATCATTTTCCAGGGAAAATACATACTCTCAAGTAGGATAATGCATATACAGTACATAGCAATACAGGAAATAGTTTGATAAACAGACAACAAAAGAACACCAAATATCAAACGACAATTATGCAATGCCTGGGAAGGCTACTCTGAACAGGATGGTTTTCAACTCCGTTTTGAAGCTGGTTAAAGAAGTGATGGCTCTTGATTGTGGGGGAAGAAGGTTCCAGGAGTGAGGGGCAGCAAGTGAAAAGGGGTGAATCCAGGATGGGGCAGAGGAAATCCTGGGCTGAGACAGCAGACCTTGACTACCAGAACGGAGGGCCCTGGTGGGAAGGTGAGGAGAAAGAAGGTCTGATAAGTAAGGAGGGGCCAGTCCATGGAGGGCTTTAAACGTTGACAGCAGGAGCTTGTACTGAATATAACAAAGACACATGCATCAAACATGTCACAGTCAACAATAGCTGCTCTCAAAGATCATTTGCTGTAAAACTTTGAAATCTTTGGATTTGGCCTGGTTTATACAGGGCTCCAAATGTGTATATTTGAGGCAAGATGAGAAAATCTACAAGCTGGTGTCTAGCTGTGCTATTGTGATTTTCAGTAGGAGTTCACAGGCATACAGATCCATGCTAGAGGCTAAGACCAGTGGGACTGTTACATTGACAGTGCTTAAAAGGTCACTTCCCCAAAGTGTTTTTAACACTACTCATCGCAAGATTCTTAAAATCTGAAGCAATTTTAAACAAATTCTATCAGTAAGAAATGCTGGCAAATTTCAGGTCAGATATGTAAACATGATTGATTGTCACACTATGGCTGCCAGGTCAAGAGTATTCCAGTCCCTGAGATTTTGGGGATGCTGGCATAAGTGGTCTTACTTGTGCTGAAAAGAGAGCTGAGCAGTTGTGCAACATTCATTTTCACAAAGGGACTGCCATGAGGTTACTGTATAACAGTGCCCATTGCCCAATGGTGCCTACAGGAACAACCCATGCATACCATGCCCCAAGCCATATTAGTGACCATTAAACATCAGGCTTCATTACACATCTTCACAGTTCCATGACAGGGTATTTATTGTTGGGCCTTTGTCAGTGGTGATCCCACACTGGGTGTCACCTGGTTTGGGGGGAGTGGGACATCCAGGGGTGGGACTTCTGGTGGGACATCTGGGAGCAGGGGCTGCATAGGAAGGGTTGCACAGGCTTGAAGTGCAGCTGCATGGCTGGAAACAAATCTGTGTTGCTGGTGGGGCACCGATATGGCCAGAAATGGCACCTGCGTAGCCAGAGCTGAAGCTGCTTGGGACCAAGGGGCACCCCCACGGACCTGAAAAGCATCTGTGCAGCCCCCAAGGAGCACCAACGCAGGCTTGGGCGGCACCCATGGGGCATGGGGCCAACTGGGTGTCACCTCCTTCTGGGGTGTTACCTGGTACGGCTGGCATCCCCCACACCCTCCCAGTGATACTCCTGGCCTTCACTACTTGGTTACAGATGTGTAAAGTTACTGTTACAGATGTGTAAAGTCACTTTGACTCTGACATAGGATCGTGGTCATAATTTTAAAATTGACATAATTATTCTGTACATTTGAAAGTTTTACACATATGAAGGAAACAACCCTCCATAGAATGAACACAGTCTTTTGTTTTGCGTGGAGTACTGTGACTTGTATCCAGGTTTGGAAAAAGAATGAATCACATGCTGAGGAAGAGGGGAGTAACATACTGTATGGACCCTGCTTTCTTTTCCTTGGCAGGCTCTCATAGTCCTACCTGCCGCTAGGGTAGCAACAGATTGGCCCTGAGAGCTGCTCATTCTGTCTAACTAACTGGTACCCTTAAAAGTGCACATGCATCCTCCATCAAAACTCTTCCTGCCACGACATGGAGAAGCTAAGGTCTGCTTCCATACAGTGACTCATAGCAAACCAGGTGGTCTTTGCAGTAATTGGCTTATTATTATTACATGGAGTGACACCATGAATTGCTGCACTAGGTGCCAACAACCCTAGTGAAGCCACTAGGAGTGTGTGGACAAATGTTTAAGATGGTTCC
>NC_056525.1:114926284-114984162 GCF_019175285.1 Sceloporus undulatus
CCCACAAAAGACTTGTAAAATAGGATTCCTGAATGCTTTTGGTCCTGCTGAATCATAGTATCCCTATGATCTGGTGAAAGAGAATAGACCTGTTCAGGGGTGTCACTGAAGGTGTTGTGGTTATAGGTCACACCAGGTGACACCCTAATCGAAATGACACCACTGTTTCCCCAAACATCTGCATTTTAGCAGAAACAGGCTGTGGTGTTTGCCTGCATCCCATGCATACATTCAACTGCTCTATTAGCAAGTCATCAGCCTAACAATAGATGGTTTCCCAGCATCTATAATAATATGTACACAATTCTATCTATTCTGTAGATGTAGTATCTACATCATTACTTGGTGTTTAGAATTTCTGTACCTATCAGAAATCTATCAACAGGCTTTGCTTCATTTTTTCTTCTTGCTTCCAAGTCAACCTTCTTTCAGATATATCTTTATCAAATCCATTGTTCTCCATGTCAACTAATGTATGTACTCTTTATGCCTTGTTCTCTGTTGGCCAGGGTGGGAAGCAGATGGCACTCTAGTTGTTGTTAGACTGCCGGTCCCATCAACATAGCCAGTGCAGAGGGTTCCTGAGGGTTGTAAGCCAACCATATTTGGAAGAGGAACAGGTATGGTACCATATCCCTGGTTAGAGTACATAGTATACACCCAAAAGAATAATAGTTTGAAAAATAGATGCTTTAAAAACATACATGGCATGCAGTTATTGGAAAGTGGATTAGCAGTAGATTCTTGTGAATGGAAATCCTGGGTTTGCTGTGACACAATATGTGAAATGCCCTTTAATGTACAGACAAGGGAGGCACTGTTCCCAGCTCTGAATACATACAAGAAGAAAAATCAATGAAGCTGGGGACTAATTACAAAGTGCAGATGAAATACGCACACACACAAAAAAAATAAAGTGATATCTCTGACATTGCCATGGGAGCAGAACTAGTTGTAATTATTCAAAAGGATGAAATCCTAGTGGACAGGCTGCCAGTAAATCATCCAAGCCCTTTATGAGCTAAACAGCCATTCCTTGTATTTTTTTTAAGTTCCTGCAACAAGAGTTCATGTTATTTTCATTACTTGCCAACTGCTGTGTGAATTGTCAGCTGTATGCTTGTCATCTCTTGCAGTTTTAACTTGAACACTGAGTACATTTTTCTAACTTGGGAAATAGTCCCATTATTGACAGCTCAGAGATAAAAATCAAACCACTTATCAATGAAAGAGTTCATTTCTCCTCTTTTGATAGGCATGTTCTCGGCCTTCAGCAAAATGGGAATCCTGCCATTTTGCCAGCCTGCCCTTCTGTCCCACTCCCTTGTTAGTATGGGCAGAATATGGTAGTGGTCATTGTAAAGTGGGAACATTACTTGTAGCCTCTTCGACCCAGCATGCTGGGCTCCAACAGAAGGCTATCTGCATAAAGTTTCCATGTGTCATTTCCTCTGACCCAGGTCACTCAGCAGCCTGCATACCCAGTACCACTTACAAAGGCATCTGAGTGTCTGCTGCAGCAGCAGCAGCTGTCAGAAGGAATAGCCACTGGCATTGCTGAGAGCCCTCTGACACCTGCTGTTCCTGTTACCATTTGCCCAGTCACTCACCCTCAGCAAGTGTTTGGCTTCAAACAGTAAAGAGAAGCAAGAAAGTCTAAAATGCTGTCAAATAAAACCAGACACTAGAGGAAGAAAAGAGGACATTTCCTCTATTTGTTGGGAGAAGAACACTTGAGTTGCTTCATAAGAAAGTTCTACCTGTTTAGGTGGCAAGCAGGTGGGAGCTATACATGGTGAAAGCTGATAGGACAGCATTCCCACTTCTTTCAGGCAGGTGAATTAACCCAAGCATTCATTCATCTGTGCACATCTATGCTGACTCCTGCCATGGACTGCTGGCATAAACATTCAGTGTTCAGCTACAATCCTTTAGCAAAAAAAAAAGAAAGAAAGAAAGAAAGAAAGAAAGAAAGAAAGAAAGAAAGAAAGAGGCAAAATAAACAATATGGCCTACCATTTCTTCCTCTTCCACCTGGGGCCTAAGTAGAGTACAGGTTTTAAGTGGTTCCCATGGCAATGTCCTCAACCCACATCCACAAGGCCAAACCTCAGAGCAATATACAGCCCTTCCAATGTTGGGCTGAAGCTTGCAGCAACCCTAACATAGGAATGCTAGGAGTTGCAATCCAACATCTAAATGGTCATGTGTTTCCTACACTGCTTGATGCTACAACTTGGACCTCTACACTCCTACAGTTTAAAGATTTACAAGGAAGAACAACTGACTTTGATTCAACTTACATGTTATCAGGAAAATTAGAGCATCTCACCTGAGAGGTTGTCTTCATATAAGCTTGTAATACTTTTCTCCTCTTTCTTCAAGAAGATGGATCTGTGTCAACTTTGTGTTGAATGTGCACAATTATTCATCACTTACTAGTGTGATGCAGTACACCTCCCATATATGTGAGGGATACATTCCAGGACTTTTCATGGATAATCAAAAATGTCGATAGTAGCAAACCCTATTTTTTAACCTGAAATGCACAATATCCTGGGCTTCTGTCCCAGTATACCATAGAATCGCACTGGAGGACCTAGAAATGCCCAGAATAAACACTTTTCTAGGTCCTCCAGTACAATTGTATGGTATGCTTGGGGTGGCCTTGAATTACACTGGAGGACCAAAAAATGCCTAGAGAGCACATATTTTTCTGTACCCAAGTCAGTGACACTGTGTATACAAGTCACACAGCTATGGGGGCACATATTATATTGCTAAAGCACTTTAATACATTGATTATAAATCTTAAAGAAGGCTCAGTGGGAATGGGTGAAAATCAGTTTCTGAAATGTTGCATGAGTCTAGATATGGGACATGATTTGGGGGTGGGAAGAGGAAAATACAAGATAGGGAAGAGTGAGAGAAACTGGGAATATTTCAAGAAAGAATTGGGATGCAAATCTGGGAATAGATAAGTAAAAGCAAAAAAAGCAAAAGCAAAAAAAAGAGAGACTCAGCTACTACATTGTCCATTGATTAGTCATTTTTCAATAACAGTTCCCAGAGGAGAAATCAAACTTCTCTGCACTGTACAAATGTATATTTTCATGCTCTCGGATATGAAAATTGGACACATAAACTGAAGCTGACATTCCATGCAAAGGAGGTAAGTGGGCTGCCTCATTCACACATGCACACGCACACACACATCTTCTCTTTAGCTTAGCAGTGTTCTGATTAGACAGTTTGTGTGATGTCCCAAATATCCTTGAAGTGAATGAATAGTGATTGTATCGTTGCCTCCGTGGGCATATAATTTGGCAATTTGAAGCATTTTAAAGTAGACAGAAAAGGGCTTCACCTCGGAGAGGCCCGATTTCAACACATCTGGGAGAATGATACAATATGACAATAAAACCAGGCCTAGTCCATTTACAGCTTCCTTGGAAGGGTTCCCATAAATGCTCTGCTAGCAGCTCTATAATGAGTCTGTGAAGTCTGACCCTCATTTCTTGAGTGCAGAGTTCAGCGGCTGGTTGCGCAGGCAGCCAAAATGAAGTTCACCAGCCATGCCTTGCGGTCACAGAACAATCAGGTTTACAGATTAAACTAAACACTAAACACAATAAAATATAACAGCAAGCAAATGTACTCATTCTCAGATGCACTGGGCTCCTTATCAAGCCAAGCTCCCAGAAGTTTCAAAACACATTACAGCATTCATCATGGCTAAGAGACTTATAAATAAATCCACAAAAGTGACCATCCCACTTCATCCTTAAAGTGCTAATCTAGTTTTTGTGCATTATATTCCCCACTATCTACAGCGTATGAGAGAAAAAAGAAAAAATTAGGTTTCTTCCAAAAACATTCCTGTCTCAGCACTTCATGGTAATTATTTAAGGAAATGGATGGTTAGCAATGTTGAAAATCAGTCCTGTTCTTTGATTTGCACAATTAGCAAGTGATGTGAAAACGTCAGCTGCTAATGGCTGCAGATAATCTGCCCCTAAAGGCACAAGAATAGACCAGGTTAGATGTTATAGACATTGGCTACCCTACCAACCTATTAAGGCTATTTGTATACTTTAGTATTTGCAACCATAGATTAAGCTAAGAGCCAAGTAGCCAAGAATGTGGTCAGTATGATGTAGTGGTATGAGTTTTGGACTATGACTCTGGAAACCAGGGTTCAAATCCCTGTTCAGCCATGGAAAACCATGGTGACTTTGGACAAATCACAAGGCAAAGGTAAACTCCCTCTGAACAAATCTTGCTAAGGAAATCACATGATATGGTTGCCTTAGGGTCACTATAAGTCAGAAACAACTTGAAGGCACAAAACAACAAGAAGTAGGAAGACAAACAGACCCAGTTGTGAACCGTGCTTCTGCCTTAGGGGAGGTTATTGCTAAAATGTATTATGTAACCCATTATTTTATAAGGACATATTTACCACTTTAAAAATATCCATCTTCCATTTTGAGGCTTTGCATTCATTTGCATTATTTCAAGAGAACATGTTTCCACATGTTTGATCATGTCCCTCACTTACCTTTTCCTACATACAACTATATATTAGTAGAGTGACCACCTATGAACAGGAATATCTCCTGGACTCTTAATGAAAATGTCAGATTTGCTGTAATTCCCTCTTCTACGCATCATGTGAAGGTTCAGGATTCTTGTGCTCCTTCATACATGGCCATCCTAGCAGAAGAAAAAAAATTGCTGTGGCTGAATCCTCTTTTGCTTCACTGGGCCTTTGAAGGAATGGATGTGATCTCTGGGTTATGATTTGCCAATCCTGCCTTATTAAAGTTGTCTTAATTACTGCTTAGCATATATATAGCTTTTTTGAGTGATCAAAGCTCCTCACCTGCATTATCCCAATGATCCTTCTAACAGCTTCTGTAAGGTATTCTTTCCAATATTATTATTATTATCTCTGTATTGCAGATATGAAAGCTGAGTCTCAGAAGATACTGGTTTGCCTAAGACTGACTAGTGAGTTCTTTGCGAAAGGGAAATTTGAGGGAACAATGTTGTTCCTCCTTACAATAAAAGAGAAATATATATTATTTTGCCTATTATATTCCATTTCTGTGAGTAGAACTATTACAGTGGGTTGACCTTAAACTTTTCAAAGGAGTCTAAGGCCCTGTACACACGGGCCCTTTATCATCTCCTGGCGACGTGCTAGGGTTGCCTCGAGGCGCCATTTCCAGATGCCCCACAGCCCTAGGACGTCACCAAGACTTCACAGCTGTGCGGCCCTGTATACACGACGTGCACATCTGTGACATCACTGCCGCGCGCCTTCCAGACGGGTGTGCACGGCAGTGACGTGGTCATGCCACCACAGGCAGTTTGCAGCGGTGCTAAAAGGAGCTGCTTTTTAGCAGTCCTTTTGTTTCCGCATAGCCACGCCGCGCAATTTGGTTGCTGTGGCATAGTTACACGGAAAAGAGAGATGGCCACTGGCTGCCTCTTTCTGGCAGTCTGTACCTCGCCTATATAACCTAGGATGTACTGGTAACAATGTCTCTTTGGGAGACAAGAAGACTAAGTGATGATCAGAAGACAACTCTTTGAAATTCCTTGTAGTTTGAATGAAACTGAGAAAGAGAGACATGCAGGGAGCTGAGTTCAAGGTTCAGTAGGCATCTTTGGCTTCTGTCTGTGACTGTCTTCTTGAAGATCTGATAGGACAAAAGTGGACTTTGACCCTATCTTGAGGTACCCTCCATTTGTATTTTTGTAAATGAATTCAAATACTGCCCACAGTGCTATCCACTTTGTGAAAAAGGATGAGCGTAACAATGTAACTGTACAATAATAATCTTTATGAAATACGAGTTCTGGAGGAAGAGAAAGCTATCATATGCTAGGAATGTAATTCTTGGCTATAATTCTGTATAGTTCCTTAATAACCACAGATCACCTCAGGAGTTTGAGAATCTGCATATTTTATCAGTCATATGTATTGCATATTTTTCTGTGGTTCATCCAGATGCCAGTCCTTCATCTGTTTTGGCGTATGCCATATTTAGGCATACCAAGTAATCATCCCACAAAGATCAAAAATACAATTTCAGGAGGGCTATCCTGACCTATAAAAAATTCCATTTGTGGGACACAGTGGCCAGCAGAACATGCAGCCATTGTTGTGAAGTGGTCTTCTTCCTCTTCTTCTTCCCAGAAGCCTTTGTGTTTTGTGGGCTTTGGGAAAAGAACAGAAGACCTGGTTAATTAGTGTCTCAGGATGTAGGACTATAGTGGTACATAGATCCCTTCCCAGCTATTTAAGCCAGGGTCAAAAACTCCCAGCTTCAGTTTGCATTTGGACTTCACCCTTATGGACCCATCCTTGTTCCTCTATATATGCACTGGGTTTTTTTTGTCATGCTATTATATTTTATCACAGTGTTTGAGTGGTTTTAGCACGGGAATCAGATCAAGTTTTAGTTAGTGCCAGACCAAAGGAGGGGTCTCCTTACGGGATATTGTGGTGGACTGAAATGTAGCCAGCTCAGGGAGAAGTGGCTTCACCCCAGATTCAGGTGACAGGAGAACCACTCATTGGCTTCTGCCCATGTAACTTTCCATATCTATCATTCTGGCGTTACCCAGAAGTTGGGGTGGATTGATTGGTTTCATTGGCTAGCATTGCAGGCATGTCTGGATTTGGACACATGCTGTGGCTAAACCTCTCCAGCTGCAACCCAAAATGTGGCAGCCTCTTTCTGCCAACAAATATAATGTGGTTCTATGTTTATATTTTTTTATATTTATAACATGTTGAGGTGCCCTCTCTGTTGAGCTCATAATAAACCCCAGTTCCTTTGAGGTAAACCTTAATACATGATCTTTCCTAATATATTTACTCTGTCCCGTTGTGAAAATTCTTTCTCCACAGAGATTAAATTCAAAGGAAAAGATGATAGCTGGGTCACACAAGGCATACACGCCTTCCAAATCTTTCTTCAAAATGCTAAGAATTCCTGGCTGCCAAAAGTCACAGTTTCTGGTAATCCAGATGGTACAGCATTGTTTTTGTTTTCATTTTTTTTAAGGCACCACAGAATTTAGAAGCAAATCAAAATTTACCCTGCCTTGATGGATTATCCAGAAAGTTGTGAATAAAAGCTCCATTTTACCACAGCTGTTACAGATTTCATGGCCGTCATGCTGCTCTTAGTGCCTGGCAACTTGATATTTTGGGGATTTTCTTTTATCACGTGTGGGTGGATGGGCGTGATGAGAAGCAGCTGAACCAAGGCGGGTGGGAAATCTCATATTAAATCTGGCTATTTGCAATGCCCACGGTTCTCATCTTGCCAGGTCACTTGGCAGCTCCCTGCTTCTTCTGCTCTTTGCGGGAGTGTATGTTTGTTGTGCCTCTAGTTCTGATGTGTCAGACAGTTGGACTTTGCGGTTAAGATTTCACCACAGGCACACTTGCCAATGGAGAGGAGAGATGCACTAAAGCAGATTTCCTTCCTTTTGCAGCCAGCCAAAGCCACAGAGTACTCTGGCAAAAATTCAAAGGAAGGCTTCTTGGAGATAAACATGTCCAGCTGATGGTTTCTTAGGGGACAGAGGATCCTTGTGTTTTTTCTGTACCCATGAGGAAGTGTCTAGTCTCCAAGCATATGCCAGTGCCTGTTAATGAAGCTACTCTAATATCTCCTGCTGAAGAGGTCTCTCACTCCCTGGTCTTGTTTGACAAGAATATAATAGAAGAAAAAGTCCCATTTGCCCATCTCACAGAGACATGGCCAGCACAGTCCAGACACAGTGAACACACATATGATATTATGAACTACTCTCCATATTTCTGAAGAGAGAATAATAAAACCTTCAGAGCAGAGATGAGAACTGTGTGGTCCTCTAGATGTTATCACACTGAAACAAACTGGCCAGCCTATCTTGTATTGAGGGTTGATGAGAGTGGCAGTCCAATGGCATCTGGAGAGATACATATTTATCATTTGTGTTCTAAGGAAAATATAAGGAGCCCATCCTCTGAATTAGGACAAAGTTTTATGCAATCTTCTTTTCTACAGTTGCCAAGCACACACTTACAAGATATATATACGTCACAGCATGAAAGAAAAAAGTCTATGGGTTTTTAATATGTGTGTGTGTGTGTGTGTGTGTGTGTGTGTGTGTGTACCTCTAAGGGCACAAAAGCTAGCCTGTGGGTTGCACTTTGCCCATGCCTGGCCTGTTGTAGCACATATAGATTTCTCGAGGTTGGCAAGTGAAACAAGGGTCATGGCACTTGTACCTTCAGTACCTATATAGAAGAGGGAATTTCAGAATATGCTGCTTGTCATACAAGCAATACCTGCTGAAATTTCCTCTTCTTGACAACCATGAAAGGTACAGAAACTCTGTGGCAACCTTATTCATTTTATTCATTCCATTTATAAGCCCTCCTTCTCCTGATGTTGGACTCAAGGAACACAGAAAAACCTTAGCTTCTCTCTCACACAAAAACACATACCACAAACATATTACCTCTCCCAAGTAAAAACACAAAATCCTTGGAATCATCTCTCCTGCCACATCAAGGTAATTCTTGATAGCTTGCCACAAAACTCAGCCTGTCGCCTTTGCTGCCTATTATCCAAACTGACCATAATGGCTTCACTCCAGAAGTTAGGTTTTGTCCTGGTGAAGTTTGGGCTGAAGACCACTGTTCCCCCCATCAGGGGTGGAGGACCTATTTGTATGGTCCACCCTCAAAGGCTGATGGAACCCACTAGGTTCCAAGAGGCCCTAGAGGGTTTAATGGTTGGCAGTGCCGGCAATACTGTTGAAACCTTGGTTAACACTTGGAACAATAACCTTACCAGGGCTATAGACACTATCGCTCCCAAGCGTCCTTTCCAGCCCGCTCCTAACCGCAACCCCTGGTATACTGAAGATCTCAGGAGAATGAAGCGGGTTGGACAACAACTTGAGCGTGACTGGCAAAGATCTTGACTCATACCTGACAGGACACACCATAGGATTTATCTTAAATCCTATGGTGTGGCGATAGATGCAGCTAAGAAGTCTTTCTATTCTTCATCTATTGCGTCTGTGAAATCTCATCTGGCAGAGCTATTCAGGGTGGTTAGGGATTTAACTCAACTACCCCCCACCCTGAATCCTTTGCTAGAATCTACAACAGCCTGCTGTGACACTTTTAATAATCACTTTGCAGACAAAATCTCTCAGATAAGAGATGCCGGCTTTGAAACTGAGTCGTTTGGAGAGGTATCCAGCACCTCCACCTATACTGTTATTCTGGATCAATTTGAGTTTGTCAGTACCAAGGATGTCGACAAGCTTTTTGGTTGTGTGAAAAAGACGACTTGCTCCATCTTGGCTGGCCGTCCAGGGGGGTGATGCCATTAGGTTACTATTAAAGAACATAATCAATGTATCCTTTAGGGAAGGCTATCTTCCATCTTGCCTTAAGCAGGCAATGGTTAAACCGCTTCTAAAGAAGCCTACCCTTGACCCCCTGGACAGAAATAATTATAGGCCTGTTTCATTGTTACCATTTTTGAGAAAGGTAATTGAAAGAGCAATCACCATTCAGCTCCAAGCAATCTTGGATAAAATGGATTATCTAGATCCATTTCAAACCGGTTTTAGGGCAGGCTACAGAGTTGAGACGGCCTTGGTCGCTTTAGTTGATGATCTCCGTCTGGGCACCGACAGGGGAAGTGTGACCCTGCTGGTGCTCTTGGACCTCTCAGTGGCCTTCGATACCATTGACCATGGTATCCTTCTGGAACACCTGAGAAATCTGGGTATTGGAGGCTCTGCTTTGCAGTGGTGCTGGTCCTACCTCTCAGGTAGATTCCAGATGGCGTCGCTTGGGGACAGTTATTCGGCCAAGAGGGAGCTCAGGTCAGGCATCCCTCAAGGCGCGATTCTGTCCCCAATGCTGTTCAACATTTACATGAAGCTGCTGGGCTAAATCATCCAGAGACATGGGGTGGGGTGTTATCAGTACGCTGATGACACTCAAATATATTTCTCTATGTCTCAGACTGATGCAGTGACTAAGGAAGGCATCTCTCCTCTGAATGCCTGTTTTGAATTGGTAATGGACTGGATGAGGGAAAACAAACTCAAGTTGAATCCAGGTAAGACGGAGGTACTAGTAATAGGGACTCCCAATCCGGGAATGGAATTATGTCAGCCAGTTCTGGATGAGGTCACACTTCCCCTGAAGGACTCTGTCCATAGTTTGAGGGTGCTCCTAGACTCGTCTCTCCATCTGATGGCTCAGGTGGATGCAACGGTCAGGAGCACTTGCTTTCAGCTTTGGCTGATATGCCAACTGCGCCCCTTCCTGGAGCGGGAGGACCTTGAAACAGTAGTACATGCACTGGCAACCTCTCGGCTCAACTTTTGTAATGGGGCTACTTCTGTGTCAAGTTCGGAAACTTCAACTGGTACAGAATATGGCAGCCAGGCTGGTTACTGGCACATCTAGATTTGCCCACATTACACCAGTTTTAAAATCTGGCTGCCTGGTAGTTTCCGGACAAGATGCAAAGTGTTGGTTTTAACCTTTAAAGCCCTACATGGCTTGGGTCCTGACTTCTTGTGGGAACGCCTTCTCCCATATCATCCTCCCCACACTCTTCGTTCTGCTGGGAAGAATCTGCTTCAATCAAAGAGGACTAGACTTTCGACAGTGACCCAGCATTCCTTTTCAGCAGTTGCTCCTAGACTCTGGAACGACCTGCCGGATGAGATCCGTCAGATTACCACCTTGGAAACCTTTAAGAAAGCTATTAAGATGGATCTCTTCCGGCAGGTCCAGACTAGGTCCACCTCTATTTTCCTGCCTCCCCCTCCTTCCACTTCTCTCACTTTTTCTCCATCCCTTTTTCCATCCTATCTGGTCCTCGCTATACATTTTTTTTTAACAAATCTTCCACTGATTTTAACTGTGATTTTATACTATTGTTTTAATATCTGTCTGGTTTAATCTTTTTTTAGTATTACTCTGTTTTTATACTGGGGGGGAGGGATAGGGTTTTTTTAGAATTTTAACGGTATCCTCTTTTATTGTTGTAATCCGCTTGGATTCCAAGTAATTTAGCAGAATATAAATAATAATAATAATTATTATTATTATTATTATTATTATTAATGCTAACATAACCAAGTATCTTTTACTATTTCTGGACAATGAGAAAGCAATTAGCTTTTAATGACAAAACATCATTTCCACCCCCCAAAAAAGACACTTGGGCCCTGTGGACACCAACAGTTTGGGCTGGCTTGGGGGCAGAGTGTAGCGTCTACATGACATATGCCCTGGCTCCACCCCTTTTATGATGCTGTACTCTGCACCGCATGGCGTGTGGCATCATGACGCTCCTCTGGCGCTGCATCCGCATGACACAGCACCAAAGGAGTGCAGTAAAGCCACGGTGCTGCAGCTATCACACCTTTCCAGGGTGTAAAAAGGAGCCACATTTTCACACCCTGGAAAGGCCAGATCTGGAGTAGCGGCATGCAGTTGCTATGGCTCCAATCTGCCTGTGAAAGGGGAGGCTGGAGGCCACTCCTTTGGGGCTGTGTGTACAGCCCCTTGCTTACCATAATATCTTCCAAGAAAGCTCCAGGTCCACTTTCACAAGCTAGAACAAAGGGAAGAACTTGCTATTCCATGGTTTGATACCAACTAAAATATAAGAATATCAGAACACAACTTCTCTTTCAAAAGAAAGTATCAGGTCATAAAATTTTAATTTCCTTTATTATGTATTATCTCACAGAGAGAGAAAATATAGAACTCATGTTCCCTTCTCAATGACTACTGCTTTATTTTATTGTCCTAGCAGTGATTTTGGCTCTCCAGGATGTTTTTTCCATCTTAGTCCCTTCACATTAGTTTATACAATAAAAACTATTTATTATCTTAAAAGAAGCACCTATTAATAAGACAACATCATAATCTTTTGTGCTGTCTCTCTCACACACATACACTCTCACATGTACCCCTTTATATGCTAGTTCATCAAAGCTCAAGGTGAAACCATTTGGAAATTATGCTTGTCCTTCAGTTTTTGAACTTGTTTGCATATGATAATTCTGTTGCAAACTGGGACTATTTATCATATCATGATACTTCAAATTGACTTTCATAAGGAAATGCTTGGCTGTAAATCTGAATTACACTGTGTATATGTCAACTGTTCCAGAAGAAGCGAATTAGCTGGAAATCAGAGGCTTTAACGAACATGGGAAGCAATTATGATGTTAACATATTCCCTTTACAAACACAAATACAATCTCTGTTTGCATAGTATCACAAATGTCTTTCAGTGTTGTGCCTTGGAACCTTTTATCTTTTCAATTCTGAGCACTGGTCATGCTACATGGATATGATGGGAGTATATGACATGTCTAGAGATGCCAAGGATATGCTATAGGCTTACCCCGATGTCTCGCTGCTGTAATGGACTGAATGAGGGCAAACATATTGAAGCTTAATTCAGACAAGGCAGAAGTGCTCTTGGTCAGTCGAAAGACAGATCCGGGTATAGGGATTCAGCTTGTGAGATGGGCTTACACTCCCCCTGAAAACTCAGGCTTGTAGTTTGGGTGTACTTCTGGATTCAGTGCTGAGCCTGGAAGCCCAGGTATCAGCGGTGACCAAGCGTGCTTTTGCACAGCTAAAACTCATGCACCAACTCCACCCATTCCTGGAGAAGTCAGATATGGTCACGGTGGTACATGCCTTGGTTAAATCCCATCTGGATTATTGTAAAGTGCTCTATGTGGGGCTACCTTTGAAAAGTGCTCAGAAACTTCAGCTGGTCCAAAGAGCTTCAGACAGGCTGTAACCAGGGCTGGTTACAGGGAGCATACAACTCCATTGGCTGCCAGTCCATTTCTGGGAACAATTCATAGTGCTGGTTTTGACCTATAAAGCACTATACAGCTTGAGTCCAAGCTATTTGAAGGACCTTATCTCCCTGTACGAGCCCACTAGAGTATTGAGATCATCTGAAGTGGGCCTTCTCTCTGTCCCACAACTCTCTCAGGCACATTTGGTAGGAACAATAGAAAGGGCCTTCTCAGTGGCTGCTCCCAAGCTTTGGAACTCCCTCTCTAGAGAGGCCAAGATGGCTCCATCTTTGTTTTCTTTTCAATGGCAGGCAAAAACTTTTTTATGCCACCAGGCCTTCACATATTGATATGGGTGCTATTTTGTTTTTATTTTAAAGAGTTTTAAATTTTAATAATGTAATGTTTTTTAATTGTTTTAATTATTTGTTTTTTAACTTTGTATTTTTAATGTTTTATACTGTTTTAACTTAGATTGTTTTAAATTTGTTAGCCGCCTTGAGTCTCTGTACTGGGAGGAAGGTGGGATATAAATAAACAGAATTCTACTAACAACAACAACAACAACACATGCATAAACAGATTTCTATATGTGGGTATGTCCCTCTGTAAATGGAAAACATGCAGAGAAATGGCATTTGTAACATGCATGATTCTTGACCCTGGACCAGATGCTCAGTCAAACTGGTCCCAGTCACATTTAAGTAATAACACTGAAAATCAAAAATAAACAAGGGGCTCAACTGAATCCTCCAGTTTCCTTCTGCCTACCCTCAAAGGATTACTGCTATGGGCAACAATCAATATAGTTCAGTGTTGCCCAAATATTCATGTTGTCATAGAGTGGGCCCCAGAGGGAGCTCGATACCTGCCCCCTCCACATAAGCAGCAAAAGGAAAAGTAGACTATGAGAATATATATATATATGCTAATTTGCCTCCTCCTGTCCATTATCCCATATATCTACCAGCACATATTTTGTAGGCTATTCTTTTAATTGCATTTGCAAAACTTGGATTGCACACTCATCCATCCAGGTCCCAACACAGCATTCAATTAGCTCAAATTTCATTTCAAGAAAAGCTGAATTCTGCAAGCTGTGAAAATGTTGCATAATTGGCACATTCACATATATATAGGTTAACGTCAACAGTGTACGTTGCCTCTGGTACTTGTATGGAGAGAAGCAAGAAAGTACCAGGATGTATAACTGCTGCTTTCTGGTATCTGCAAACCCTCTCTGTTTTGATTCTTGAGAACGTATTAGACTCTATTAGAATCTGCTATTACATATAGATTAGTGATAAATGCCTTCTGTTTATTGTTCCAGGGAATTCACATCCATTGTTCTAGGGCCATATTGGCAATCCCGTGGCAAGCATGCCATTTGTGGCATGTGAAGCCACCTGAGTGTGCACGCAGTGCCCACAGCAAGGAGAGGCAGGGAGGTCGAGCTCAGCTGCCCCCAGTGCCATAGCCCCTTCACAACCCGCCTGGGTGCCCCTCACCAAGAATGACATCCTCTGCCAGCTTTTTGAGCAAGTGGCACTCCCCCCAAGACCCCTGGATGGAGCAGGAGGGCCCAAGACTCCTGATGCCACCTTCCCTGATGTCCCCCTCCCCTGCAATTCCTGCCTGTGCTCCCTCCTGTCAGGGGCGACATGGAGCTGCCTGACATTCATGGCCCCCTTCTGCACAGAGGACCTGTGGCCCCACCTGGAAAACCTCAGGCTGAGACCACTGCCTCTTCCACCCACCCTCTAGGGCCTCCCCCAGAGGAAGTGCCCTGGCCACAGCCTCCTCTTCCAGGCCCACTGCCCCGAACACCGCAGTGCCCTCCTCTGCCCCGCCTGCCTACCCCAGCACCATGCCTACCCCACCACTACCCTCCCCAAGGCCAAGGCAGGTGAGGGACCCCCAGGGCCTTCCCCTCTCTCCCTCCATCCCTCCCTCCCTCCCTTCTCAACTGCTCTGAGACCCTCCTTGTCTGGGAATGGCCAAGGGGAGCCTCCTGTCTCCAGATCTTGTGAAAGGCCCCCCTTGAAGGGCTGGAACAGGAGTCCACTGGTGGTCAGGATAGCAGTCCTGCATAGAATCTTCTGGGGATGTTGGATGGTATAACTGAAGAAAGCCAAGGGACTGTTCCCAGTCTGCCTGAGCCTACTGGAGAGCCTTGTGGCCACTACAGGAGCCCTGGTCCCCCTGGCCAGAAGGTGAAAATGGAGGACACATCCTGGAAAAGGAGGATGCCTGGTGAGAAGTGGTTGGGTGCCCAGCTGTGGCTTTGTTCTCTTCCTGCTTCTCTCACACTCAAGTTCCCTCTTAAGATGGGCTGGGGCTGACTTGCTGCTTTTCTCATGAGGGGCCAAGGTGCCTCCCACTTGGTGTTTTCTTGGTAAACTTCATCAGAGGAGGTTTGTCATTGGTGTCTTCTGAGGCTGAAAGAGTATGATCTGGTGTGTGTGTGTGCACTGTGCACATTCAAGTCATTTCTGGCGTCCCTACTACAGGGTTTTCTTGGCAAGTTTTGTAGAGGGGGGTTGCCATTGCCGTCTTCTGAAGCTAAGAGAGTGTCACTTCAGGGTGCGGGTATGTGTCCTCTCTGGTGACCCTGCCACATGGTTTTCTTGGCAAGTTTCATGAGCAGAGGTTTGCCTTCCATTTTGCCATTTGCCTTCCTCTGCGGCTGAGAGAGTGTGTCCTGCCCAAGGTTCTCCCCAGTGGGTTTCATAGCCCACCAGGAACTGCATTTCTATACTGTAGATGTGTGTTGTGTGCCTTCCAGTTTGCCGTTGGTCTTCCTCTGAGGCTGAGAGACCGTCTCCTGTCCAAGGTCCCCCCACAGAGGGATTCATAGCCAAGCGTGAACTACATTTCTCCAGTGTATATCTGTGTATGTTGTGTGCCTTCCAGTTTGCTGTTTGCCCTCCTCTGAGGCAGAGAGAGTGTATCCTGCTCAAGGTTCCCTTTCAGTGGGTTTCATAGCCCAGCGGGAAGTACATTTCTGCAGTAGGTATGAATTCATAGAACCAGTCCTGTTAGTCTGGAATATCAGTATGCACAGGGTGTTCTATGGTGGATATTCGAGGAAAATGTAGGATGTGATCAAATAACGGAGGACATTCAAGGAAAATGGAGAGCCTGACCAAATAAATGCTAAAAACACTCCTAGAAATGGCAATTTGTGCTTCTTAGCCATGCTCAAAAGGGAAGACATTACAAAATAAATGCTAAAAAACACTTCTGTAAATATAAATCCGTGCTTCTTAGCCATGCTCAAAATGGAGAGTATTTAAGAAAAGCTGAGGACATGACAAAATAAAATCTAAAAGCATCCAATTTTAAATGTAAATTCATTCTTCTTTGCCACGCTCAAAATGGGGGATATTCAATTAAAATGGAGGACATGACAGCATAAAAGCTAAAAACAGTCATAAATATAAATTCAGTTCATCAGGTACATCTATATTATATATTGTTGGTTTGCCTTCAAGTTTTGAAGATTTGCTCAGAGGGGATTTTTGCCATTGCCATCATTTGAAGCTAAGACTGTGTGACTTGCCCAACATTTTGAGCATGGTTGAGAAGAATGGATATAATATTTATGAGAGGCTTTTGTTTGTTTTGTTTTGTTTTTGTTCTATAAATCCTACTGCAACTGCACTAATTCCCACTGTCCCTGAGATCTCAGTGTCCCTATTATTCTATTGCTTGTCCCTCTCTCCTCCTGCCTTTTAGACAGCATACTTTGCTACTCCTCCTCCCTGTGCAAAGGAAATGTCAGCGGGAACTCTGGAACTTGTCATTCTTATGAGACCAGCTCATGTAAGGCAGTGTACATTTCTACATCTCACAAATTACAAGTTTCCCATCCAACTTCTCCCTCCTCCTGTGAAGAAGAGGGCCTGGGCTTGCAGTTAACTGTGCAGAATTTTGTTCCTTCTGTTCCAACACTTTTTCTAATTGGCACAAGTACTCTTATAAAGTCCAGAAACTGCATACAGACACAGGAAAACACAGTTGCATAAACATCTCTGAATATGACAAATCTTCTCCTTCATGTTCATTGGTGTGCAGCCCAAACCAGCTTCTCCCCCTCCCCCATGCTTTTGCCTGCTATAACCTGGTTTTGAAGTAGGAACGCCTGGGAGCTGACAATGTCAAAATATAGAATTACATGCTTGATACTTTATTCCATAGTTTTATCTACCTATATAATACACATAGCTATGGGCACTTCCTTTATGTCAACACTTCTCAGGTTATCTGATGTGAGAGACTGCTAGTTCAGTTTTTCCTAATGTGCCAGGGACTGGTAAAGTATACCTACCTTTTGGCTACAACAGTTTGTATTTTCCCTAAAAACCCATCAGAGTGGCAGCAGATAGCTTCATAGGCCCACAATTCCAGCAGCACTGCTTTACATAATAACAGGGGATGTATCCATGCTATTTCTTCTGTATATCAACAGGGAAGGGGAATTATGTGATTAACTTAAATGTTTAAGTGACAAATGCCGATCCTGTTTTCAGACAGGCAGGCAGGCCTACATAGAAGGGTCTAACCATTTGGAGTCAACATCAGTAAAGCTATCCACCTGACCCAGCAGACAGCCCAGTCCAAAGACAGTCCAGAGGTAGAAACCATGAATAAGGCCAGAGTGAACATAGCATTCTTCCAGAGAATCAACATGAATCTAGTGAGGAGCTATCTTTGGGTGCTGTGTTGGGAGAAAGAAAATAAAATCAGAAGATCCAAAGCCTAAGTAAGGACCCGAACAGACAGGCCAAAATAAAGGTGCTTCAGGTCACTTTGGAGGTTTGCTGTTTAAATGACACATGCATCTTAAGAGGCCAGAAGCTGCGTCAAAGCTGTGCCCCAGTCCTTAGGACTGGAGCATGGCTTTGTTGCGGCTTCCAGCCTCTTAGGATGCATGCATCATTTAAATAGCTTACCTCCAAAGTGACCCGAAGCAGCTTTATTTTGCCCTGTCTGTTCAGGCCCTAAAACAACTAACTAAAACCTGACCAATGCAGAAGACTAAGTACATTCCAAGTAGCAAGCAAAAGAACAGTCCAAGGTTCTTTGTAGATCAGTCACAGGGTGTAATGAATAGCACTGTAGTCAGTACTGAGACTTGGGAGTTTATTGCACAGCAAAATCAAGCTTCTTACTGTTCCCAAATTCAAGCCAAATTCAGGCTGCCCCCTGGTGTTATTGCACAACTTTTATCCCCCAAACATCCATCTGGGTACAGCCCGGCTCCAATACTGGTCCCTGAACTTGCTTTAGCAGCCATCAAAGTCGGAAAGATCCTGACCAATATTGGAGCTGGGCTGTACCCAGATGGTGGTTTTGGGGACAAAAGCCATGCAATCATCCTAGGGGGCAACCCGAATTTGGCTTGAATTTGGGAGTGGTAAGTTGCTTTATTTAGCTGTGCACTAAGGTTCTTGGTCAAACTGAGGTTTTTATGCTTCTCCTGCCAAAAATCTAACTGCATTATTATTATTATCATCATCATCATCATCATCATCATCATCATCATCATCATCATCATCATCTCTCCTTTCTCCCACTACAGGGACTCAAGGTGGTTAACAGCAAACTTAAAACAATACAATTTAAAAACAATACAAAAGCATTAAAATGTATAAATTTTTTAAAATTAATTTAAAAAGGTAAAACACCCATGCTTTAAGATGTAAAATATTTTAAAAACACTATATCACCCTCAAAATCTAAAGAGCTTTTAAAGATCAATCCTTGTCAGTTTGAAAAAGTCTAATGGCACAAAAATTCAATTAGATTTTATCTGCTGCCAAAAGAAGAGCAGAAATGGGGCTATCCTAGCCTCTCTAGGAAGGGAGCTCCAGAGCCTGGGAGCAGCCACTGAAAAGGCCTTCTCCCTTGTTCCCACCAAACGAGGCTGAGATGGTGGTGGGACAGAGAGAAGGGCCTCTCTGGATGATCTCAGCACTCTAGTGGGCTCATAAAGAGAGATAACAGTCCTTCAAATAACCTGGACCCAGGGTGTATGAAGGGCTCAGCATAGGTCTCCATTTGAGCAGAGGCATGCTGTCAAAGATATCACTTGCTCTCAAGGATGTCACCATTCATGACATCATCACTGCTCCTTCTGTGGTCTCAGGTCTCAGAAGCCTTTCTCATTCACTCTCACATAAATTCATTGCACGGGACTTGGAGAACAGGAATGAAGCAGAATGGAAGGGAATGGGAAGGGAATGGAACAGGGGGGAAATGTATGTTATCACATGGGACAACACCACTGATGCTGCCAGGAGTCCCCAAACAGTTCCCCATCCGTCTCACAGCAGCCAATTTTGAAGAATGATGCCATGCTGCAGCATCCTCACCTGAATCAGGGAATCCCTTCTTACAATGCTCAGCTTCACATATGGTAACAGTCCAGGATTAGAAGGGTTTACAGAGTCTTTGCTGTTTTCTGGCCCCCAAGGACCCAGCTTCAATCTTTTTGTACAGAGACACATAAAACTTTTTTGCAGATACCTACATTATATGTAAATAAAAATGTAAAAATTGTGAGTTTTACCTTTTTTAAAAAAAGAAAAGAAAAAAAACATCTTTCTAGAAACTGGGAATTTTTCATGAAGAACTCCATTTTGTGCAAACTCCTAAAACCCATGTTTTTGTTTTTACAAATAAAACAAAACAGCAGGATTTCGTACACAAAAAAGTCATTTTGCACACAAAAACCATGGGGAAGTTCTGGAAGCAGTGGGGCTTTTGCATTTAAAAAGTGGTTGCCGAAAAACACAATTTTGATACAAGAAACCCGTTTCCAGTTGTGCAAAACTGCTGTATTTTTGTACACCAAACCTAGAAAGTTTGCACAAAAATTATAAGGATAGCTGGAAACAGTAGGAGTTTTACACAACATACGTGATTTTCATGCAACAAAGAAACAAACCCATGTGTATTTCTGTACAGAGTGATTTCCTGAAACACTTTAAGATGTTCAAATACTGGATTAAAACTGCAAAATTCTCATCTCAGCCAGGAAACAAATCAGAGCAAATATTCTTTCCACCCCTAACTCTTAACCACATTTGATTTTTTTGGGTTCTATACAGAATCCTCCCTGAAGTGATAATGAAATATTGCAACAGGTTTCCCACTACCTAGAAGGCAATTTGCTGCTACAGAATCTGTGAGAATCAGATGGCTTTCAGTTTGATTAGTTGTTTCTTCTGCCTTCTGGTCCTTTCAAGCTCGGAAGCTTTCACCTGTAATTTTGAGGGGAAAGTCTTCTGTCTAGATTAAGGCATATTCAGGGATTTCTAATATACATCTTATATCATTCTGAGATATGCAGAAAGCAACTCTGTCAGCTCAACCAAACATTGACCCAGAAATACTTCCTGTGAGGATTTTAATATTCTATGGGATAGGAAATGTCAGCAGGGGCAATTTCTCTACTATAGTACTCAGGAATTTGAAGAAGCTGCATATCTCACAATTCTCCTTGTTGCTATTATAAGGCACAGAAGTCTTGCTCACAGCAGAGAATGTGTAAGATATAGATGCTCAAATAATTATACTATACAATTGTATAAGATATTGTTTCTCATCCCAGTTCACAGCAAGGGAGAGGCATTTGAAGAAGCAAGAATCACACCTGCTGTTGAGATGGAAGAAAAAGATATATCTCAATGTGCAATCCTCTCGCATTGCTCACAGACCTTTTGTGAAATTCTCTCATGTGCCTTTTGATTTGATGATGTCCCTTTACTAGACTGAGATTGGAAAGATCATGGGGGTTATAAAATTCCTGGCAGCTCCCATTACATGACTGGTGTGTTAAGTTCATCTGGGTGGGCTGAAAGCTGTATGGGTCTCCTTCACATTTCAACAGTAATTTATTATATTAATCCTCTACTCCTCCTCTACACTACAACATTCTGAGAAAGAGCAGCCATTGCCTCTCTTTAACCAAGCATTCCCCCATGTACACTGAAGTTATGTTCGACCCCCTTTTCTCCCCCTCACTTACATACACCTATGAATTGGATTTTAATTGTATATTGTAATTAATGGTTTTAATTTTATGTGGTTTTAATAATTTACTATGTACTTTGATAACTGCGGAAAAGCGGTATAGAAATACTTATTATTATTATTATTATTATTATTATTATTATTTTCTAGGGCACACCATTCCATTCCTCTGCCATCTGGTTTTCTTCCTTTCCTCACATAGTCAAGCCCTATTAAGTTATTCAAAAAAATTTGTAAGCATGGAAGTCCCAAAACCACAGTACCACCACATGTCGCAGAGATCTGAATGACTGGGAACAACATCTTATCAGGATCTCTAGTTGAGGAAGTTACAGATGGTGGTGATGAGATCACAGCTCTCCATAGTACATTTTTGTTTTTTCGAAACTTGTCTAGGGAGTAAATCAATCAGGACTCCATTACCAATGTGCCTGTTCAGCCTTACTGGGCTTTTGTGGAGGAGAGAGTCTATTTTGCAACATCCTCCTCAGTTTTTTTGTATCTCTCTGTTGGGAGGGGAGAATTATTGCATGGAGCTCCTATCATTTCCTAAAAGGTTATGTGTATTCTCAATAATGAATGTTGATTGAAATGTGCCTTTACTCAAGAATTACTCACCTTCTCTGTCTAAAATAAAGCAGAAGGGGCCCTTCAATGATTTATCCTGGAAAGATACACAACCACTTCAGCATAAGTGCTGTGTGAGATGAATCCCACACACTCATTATCTGAAAGCCATCTCGTGCCTCTGATTAGCTAACAGAAAAATTGCTTCGACAAGTTAGATCCAATACTCTCTTGACCCAAGTAATTAACTATAAAGCCAACCTCCATGCAGAATAAAAACGGTCAACACTCCTCCTTCTCATACAAGAGTGTCTACTACAAGGGCATTCTCCACTGGAAATAGAAACACAAGATGCTGGTTTTATGTTGCAATCAGCTTGTTTTTTAAAAAAGAAAAGAAACTCTAGTGCTGTTCCTCAGCACTAAAGCATAAATTGTGCTCCTGATCCCTCTAAACAAGCATGTGCACACATTGTTGCAACTAAAGTTTCACACAAGTATTTACTGATAATATAAACCTAATTTAAACATTTCTGGGATGCCATGGTTGCTCCAGTGTTTATCGAATGATTGCTGAAATATCACTGTGGCTCATTTTGTACAGTAAAGATTGCATGGTTCATAAATGATAACTTCATGGGGTAAAAAGGAACCACCCACATGCTCAAGGTGGTGGAGTAGCTCCTCCATGAAGAAAGAGTATGCTTGGGGCATTTTAGTTTAGGAAAGAATGAGCAAGTGGTACATTATCAACATTTATAAGAATATGGTCTCACAAAGTTTGTAAAGGTATGCTTTGATAAACCTTGATCATATCCCCACCATCCTATGATATGGAAGAAATTAATATGGAGAACTTGTCCTCTGTCTGTGATAATGGTCAAAATCATCAATTGAGTTATGGGAGATTGAGAGCAGGCAAAACAAAGTATTTCTTTAAAAGTGTATAGTTAAAGAGTAGAATTTTCTACCATATGATCTAGTGATAGACACCTGCTTAGAGTCTGAACAAACACATGAAGAACAGGGCTACAAATCATGTGTGGTTCCTGTATGTAATACAGGATAGCAGATGTCAAAAAAACAAGAACAGGGTTGCTGTGGCCCTCATGTCTCATTTGTGATTTTCCCATGGGCATTTGGTGGTATATCTTTGATCTTCTGTATTTTTTAGAATCAACTACTAGAATCCACACCTACCCATTAACCTTAACTGGGCTCCTGGGAGTTGGAGTCCAAAACTTTTTAAGGGCCCAGTGTCAAGAACCACTGCTGTATAGGCTTTTGTACTGATTCTGAGCTGATTCTCTTATTATGATCTGACATTCCTAAGCTTTCTATGTTATCAAAGTGGTAATGTATATTATCATGCTGTTTTGTCTAATGTATAAAATGGACTATACACACCGTTGAGACTGTGGATTGTATGGAGCTCACTCCCAACCACAAAAATATCAAATTTTCTTTTCAACATTATCATCTGTTACCTGCAGCATCAGAGAATGGAATTAAAGAAGTCAGTCAAGCAGAACATAACAAAACATAGGTGGAACCAAATATGAAGTGAAGGGCAAAATCTAGTTTACCCCAGAATACAAGCCAACAACACAATATCTCCATTATTGTGAATGTGTATGAATTACATTGAGTTTTCAGCCTTCAGGACTGAGACTTTGTTCAAATATGACAAGGCCAGGCTGACAACTGTACTCAAACATTTCTAAGGCCAGTTCCAAGACCTTTGTTGGTTGAGTTAAAGGACAAGATCCTTTGCACCTCCATTACATGTATAGATTGGCAATTGAATCTTATTTCTACACTGGTGATGTCTCAGTATCTACTATACCTGTAGGAAGAAGGGTAGCTCAGAAAGTTCACACAGAATGTTTTCCAGTTTACAGCTTTCAGTCTCTCCAATTCCTAGCATCTACTACCTAAGGCCTCTGCCTCCCTCTGCTAGATATTAGGGGTATCCCTCTTTATTGCCCCAAAAGAATCTCACAACAGCTTCTTAAAAGGATTAGAGGAAATATCTGTGAATGCCTTGCTCACTTTCCTCAAGCACAATGTTTCTTCTCCTTACCTTGATATACTAACAGAATCCCTCTGGCCAAGGCAACACTAAATTTACGTCTCTCTGCCCTTTCTAGAGTGAGGACTGTTTCCAGACCTTTACGGCAAATGTTAAAAGG
The DNA here is from genome assembly GCF_019175285.1 of Sceloporus undulatus. Taxonomy (NCBI): domain Eukaryota; kingdom Metazoa; phylum Chordata; class Lepidosauria; order Squamata; family Phrynosomatidae; genus Sceloporus; species Sceloporus undulatus. The sequence continues at coordinate 114,949,966 of NC_056525.1, forward strand.
AAAAAACATAGGCTATAGTATAATAATATGGATGACGGTGGCTTTGATTGCAGGCTTGCTCTATATCAAGGCTGAGGAATTCTGTTCCTCTGTGTTTTTGGCCTCCAACATCTATTAGCCCTTTTGAAAATAGCCAGTGGTGAGGGATTATGAGAGCTAGAGTCCAAACAAATATCTGAACATCCACTGTTGCCCATACCTGCTTTGTATGCTTTGCTTTACGTACCAAACTGACTACGCTGTAATCATGAACTACAGAGAGATTGACTTTTGTCTTACCATGTCAGGAAGCTTGTTCTCTAACTTGGTGAGAGAGCATAATGACAAGGCATCTATATTGCAAACTGTTGCCAATAAATGCTCTGAACTGGGAACATTTTGATGGGGGGGGTGTTTGTGGAACACTCAGCCTTTCTCAGATACGCATGTGAGGTGGGGGAGAAATAAGACAGTGAATCACCACCAGTTTGAAATAGTTGCTAGGTAACTCCATCTTATATACTTAGGACAGAAGCTGCAATGCATTTTGTGATGTTTTCCTTCTATTTTATAGTGAGTTTTGTCTATGTGATATGATTTCCCTCACTTAAAAGGGAAGAGGTTGGTTGTTAAACTAAGGAACCAGCAGGCTCTCCTTCCACCCTTACAACACTTGTTTATGACAAATTGTTCTTGCTTTTGGTTGTGTACTTGAGAAGCAGAGTCTGAGGGAGAACCTTTTGCTAAAATCCAGCTAGATTGAGCAGAGACTTGAATGTTTTTTCATCATTTAGATCAGTATGGGCAACAGTATTATATGGCCCCGGGGGCCCCAATTTGTAGCTCCCTAAGCCCTTCAAATCCCCCAGATCATTAAATTATTATTATTATTATTATTATTATTATTATTATTATTATTATTTAAATTGGAGGCCAGTTTTCAATCAAAACACTGCCCAAATGGGTCAAAACTACTGCAACATGCACTAGTCCTCACCCACAACCCCAAATTTCTTACATACCTTAAAATCTTTAAAACTTTCAAAACAAATCATCTGAAAATGAAAAAAGGTAACATGACACCACTTTCTGTCACATTGGATGTGCTAGTGTATCAGCAGGAGTGAAAAATGGTCCCACTCCCCTGTAATTCCCAATCCTGTTTTAGATCCAACAGGCAGGTCACTGCCTTGCACTCGTATCCTTAAAACAGTTTGCATAAGTGGTTTATTGTTAATCTTTTCATGATTCTATATATAAGCCTCAAGCATATTTTGTCATTCAAAAAAAAGTACTTCAATAATATGGTGGCGCAGTGGTTAAATGCCTGTACTGCAGCCATTCACTCGAAACCACAAGGTTGCGAGTTCAAGACCAGCAAAAGGGCCCAAGCTCGCCTCAGGCTTGCATCCTTCCGAGGTCGCTAAAATGAGTACCCAGACTGTTGGGGGCAAATTAGCTTCCTTGCTAATTAGCTTACTTGCTGTTCACCGCTATGATCTTTGGAATAGCGGTATATAAATAAAACATATTATTATTATTATTATTATTATTATTATTATTATTATTATTATTATGCAGCAAGAATCAACACAGTCCAAAGTTATTTAGAACTTGAAACTTAGTACAGCCGGATTGCACTATTGAAGTTTTCTGATGGTTTAAGATGTGCAAAACAGTTTGGTTCCCCCTTTAGAAACCCAAACAAGTGGCTGTTCTCCAAGGAGGTGAACAGATGGGTTAGTCCAAAAATCTGCTCCTCCCCTCAGTCATTTTGGACAGGAAGTGAAAAATAAATGAATTTGGTTTTAATTCTTAGATCTTATGCAAATATTAATCCCTATCCAGAGAAGCTGGAACACCACCTGTTTACTCCTTGATGCGCTGCAAGTCTGTCACATCTGCTGAGCAAAATAACATCACATATTTGCACTGCCCTAAGCATGCCACATAAATTAAACAGCAAAAACAGTAAACAAACTTGCTATTGGTTTTTGTAAGCAAACTTGCTATTAGAAGCATTCTCCATATTGTAGATGACACTAGTTATCTTGTAAGCTGCTCTGGGGTCTCTTTTGCTAAAGAGCAGGGTGTATATCCAGGTCACCAAGTGCAGCTTGAGGGACACATGTGATCCCATGGCCATTTTGAGGGGATCCCAGAATGCCCAGAAGAAGTCTTTTTCAAACAGGAGGAAAACCAGACATTGACTTCCAAATTACTTCTGAACTGAAAAAAATCCCAACTCCTGGACATCAAACAATTGTGGGGAAGCCAAAAGCTTACTAAAATTGTTCCCATGTCTCTATGGGAGATGTAGCCAGGTATGCTAAAGGGTGCTCTCAGAAGGTCCTCATCCCCTGACAGTTAACCATCCATGGCATAAATATTAGTCATACCTTCAGGTGACATACTGGTACTGTTTTTTTTCTAACTGATTGTCATTTCTCAAACATCAGTCATGTCTTTCTTAGAGACATTATTCTTTGAAAAGTCTGGGTCTAGACTTTGGACCTTCTCTATGTCAAGTCTGTGATCAGTCACTGAGATCTGGTGCCACCATATCTCATTGTAGGGAAGCACTGAGGTTAAGCGACGCAGGCTTATTAAAACAACAGCAATGAGTTCATGACAGAAGTGAACCTGAGTGCTTCCTCAGTCAGCACATAAATTATGGGATTTGCTGTGACTCTTACACAATGTGGCAACATCCAACAATGTAGGTGCCCCCCCCCCCAAAGAGAGGTTAGACATATTCATGGATGGGGAGACCTTCGGAGAGAGACAGGAAAGTTTTAAGGTGCATCCATACTGATTGAAAAGTCCCAGATTTTGTTCCTGTTCTTTCCAGTTTTATAGTGGGTTAAAATTAACTGATCTGCAGAGCTGGTATTAAAAGCGCTTTGATTTTATCAGGTGCTAACAGAAAATATTCTGGGATCAACAAATGTATGAGATAAACAAAATGTGTATGGATTTCTAAAATAAAACTGGAAAGAACAAGTACAAAATCTGGGACTTTTTAGTCTTTTTTAATCTGTCTGGATGCTTTTGTTGAAACGGTTTGATGCATTCTTTAATAAACCAGAACATCTAAGTCAAGTGCATTTACATTAGAAGAAGGAAGAATAAATATCAACTAATTAACTACAGTGTTACATTTATTTTTCATTGCCATTTAATTTTAACTTGAAACTCTGTACTAGAGTTCTTACCAGAATGAAACAGATGCCCAGGAGGGCGAAAACTGAACCCTAGACCTACTGAACGCATCCCAAAATACAAATAATTTCCCGCAAGAAACTAGGCAAAAGACCCCTAGACCAAAATGGAATTTCAATTAGACTGCCCCTGAGTAAATCATTTGTGGATTATGGTCTTAATATACTTCCAATATCTAGGAAACAAAGAGGGAAATGTGCTCCCAGCAGAAGTAGGATTATTATTGCCAGATGTACAACTATCACTAGCATTAATTGGCTCAGTAGAAGAATTAACAGAAAGACCAAACTTAGCAGAAGGCAATGACTAGAAAGAGACTGATATTCCTAATACCGCAGTAATATCAATGAAGCACTTTATGACTTTCCCCTATTGCACAAGTAAGGCAATTATGATGAACGCTCTCCAAGAAATGCAGCATTAATCCACTTTTTCCCTTGAAAGTGCTGTTCTGCGGGACAAATCTTGCATTTAAAATTAATTATGAAAAATAATTTGGCTGATTGGGAGTCAGGAGATGGTGGGCAAGAGACTTTAAAACAATCCTTTCAACATATTGCTTTTGCTGTTTAATCATAGATCTGAATGACTTTGCTAAATAGTAATTAGTGAGAGACAGCTAATAAGCATGATCGCTGAGGGAGATCCGTTTATCCAGAACTGGAGCCATGCAGTTAAAGAACACAATGCCCAACGCTGGGAATAGACTTAAAGAATGGACATGGTATGAGTAGGAAACTTGCAGAGGGAGCTGAACAAAAGCTTTAAAAATGATTTAGATAAGTTTTGACAAAGAGTGACAGTTTCTTACTAGCCCAAAAATAACTTGAAATCAGAGCCTGGAAAAGTTACTTTCGCCTACAGCTCCTAGAATCCTCCAGCCAGCATGGCTCCGTTTGAAAGTACTCTGACTGTTGCATTGTTGGCTGTTGCATCACACTCATCACCCCATCATCTTTGTTTACCTATTCTGTATGGTTTGAAACCACCTTAAATTAAGAAAGTATTTGTCAGATAATTCAGAACTATTTACTCTGACTGGCAGGACCATTCTAGGTTCTGTGGTTGTGATTTTTTCCTAGGCTGTTGCTGCCCAAGGCTCTTTAAAATGGAAGTGCCAGGATCTGAACTTGGACCTTCTGCCCACAAAATATCTGAAAGCTAAGTTTCACTGAGGTCAGACCAGTGATGTAAAGTACTGTATTTATGCCCCACCCTTCAGGCAAAAAGGCTTCCAGAGAATTTTATAAATACTTAATTCGATAGTTCCCTGCCCTCAGGATTATAATCCAAATAAGACATAGCACATACGAAAAAGGGAATTTGAGGCAGGATTAAGTTCAGGTTCGTGTTTGAAAGTTAATGCTGAAAGCTAGGATGTCTGCTGTACCCATTCCTGGAGATGTCTGATCTGGACACAGTGATAATATGCCTTGATTACATCCCATTTGGATTACTGTAACACACTGGACATGATGCTGCCTTTGGAAATTGTTTGGAAGCTTTAGACAATTCAAAATTCCATGACCAGAACTGCTGAGAAGGGCTGGTTACAGGGAATATAAATTCCCATGTTGCAAACACTTCGCTGGCTATCATTTCTCACTCATCCCTAAGACAGTTTGTGCTTAGACTATCTGAAAAAATGTATCTCCCTATATGATCCTACCCCAATGCTCTATATAAAAGCATGTTGTCAGTATCTCAAAAGGGTGTTGTCAGTATGCTTGCTTCCTTGTAGCATCTGACATCTGACATGATTGCCTCTGTCCATTTAAGCATTAGAATCTAACCGTATTAGATTTTAATGATTAAACCCTAAAACTTACTTGGACAATTTGCTAGTCCAAGGTCTAATTCCCACTTAGCTCTTGATTCGCTTCCTGCACCAATTCCTGAAACTGGTTCAGCAAACAGCATGGTTCCCACTATGTTTGTGCAGGTTTCAAGAATCGGTGCAGGCAACAGCCACAGCTTCCCCGCCATGCCTCCCTCCATCCTTCTGGCCATACCTGGGGCAGAGGAGAGGCCGGGGGGAAAGGCAGGTGGGAGGACTGAGGCACGCCAGGATGGAAGAAGAGAGACAAGCCAGGAGCACTGAGGACAGAGCAGGCATGGAGGCCAGGAAGCTGCTGTCGGTGGGAAACAGGGCAGATTCGAATCTGATTTGAATTCGCCTGGTTCCCACTTGGGCTGAATCGATTTATTCCCAAATAAATCAATTCAGCCCCCCAAAACACCCCATTTTACCAGCGTCTTTTTGATGCGGGTTAAATGGATACAACCCAGGTTAAATGGGTAGAAACCATGCCCCCCCTTTCCAAATCGCTTCAGTAATTTGAATTAAGTGGGAACCATGGTGGTTTGAATTGGATCATTTGGAATCACGGTCTGGTTTAAACCATAGTGGGACCAAGGCCCAAGTGGTACTAAATATTGATGGGCAACTTTAAGGCCTGCTTGTAGTTCCTTATCTTTAAAACAAATCAGAATTGGACAGCCCTTCACCTATGGGAAATCTTCAAATAGTGGGCAGTTTTCTATTTGAAGAGTTGTCAGGAGACAGTCCTCTCTTTAAAACAAAACACATGGTCACCCTAACAGCCAGCTATGCACCCTCCCCAATATCAGGATTATGTTGCTTCAGCTGTAGTGTCTATATGATATCATATCTAATTCTTAGTTTCAGAATTAGACCTTTGCCCCTTAAGATGAATTTCATGCACTGAAATCACACTGTGTCAATGGCTGTACGTGATCCAATAAGGACACATCCTTTAAAAATCCTTAAAGCAATTTTAGTTCTGGTTCTTATTAGAGAGGAACACATATTTTTACTCAAAACAGTTTCAGGTTTTGTTTTGGTTTTTTTTTTTTTTTGAAAGCTTACCAACAAACCATCTTTTTCTTGGCCAAATGGCTAATGCTGAAAAATATCAGGAAGAGGACAACAAACACATAAATAAAATGAATATTATGGCAATTCAGACAAAACATCTGAATGGCCCCCAGCAAATCATCAAAGGCAGACTAAGAAAATGAAAAGCATTCTCTTTCTTGGAAAGATGTCAGTAGTTGCAACAGATTTTAAATTTGTGGATGTTTTTGAAAGGAGATTGCATTAGCTCAGTGGAATTTTTGATTTGTTTTCTTTCAAAAGTAGAGTTCCTTCACACTCCCTCAGACCATTGCCATGTCTCAAAGTTCTTTTCGAACTCATGGGTTTCAAAATAAAGTTTCCCAGGTTGCATAGATGTAGTTGTGGGAGGGTGGTTGCTATTAGAAAACCAGAAGTCTTAATTTATCTCTCTTGGCATCAAAGAATGAGACAATGCATTCATCATGGTTTTTGCAGAGGCCTTCTCAGTAAACATAAACAAGTTTATTGAATAGCCCAAGGGCCGTTTCAAAATACTCAAAACATAGTAATACAACAATGCCACACACACACACATATATAAAATGTTATTATAGTGCACTAAGTGCAATAAACCACAATACAATATAGATACATATGAATAGCTGAACATGCACAGCTTATATACAGACTATACAAATCTAAAAATATACAGTATGTACTAAAAGATATACAAATAAACAGGTAAGAATAAAATGTTTACACAATCGAACAGTAATGTGTAAGTTAGTTACCATAGGAAGTAAAATAGAATTGAAATGGGAGGTAGAAATAACATTAAACATCCGTCATCATATGTCAAATCTCTTCATCACCCTTACAATTAACACCAATCATCCCCACATATCTAGATCTCAACAGTGATGCTTTATGAAGGAACCGAGCTGTGGCAATAGACATTTTTGAATCTTGTCCACTCATAAAGTATGATATTCTGATGTGAGTATCCCAGAATATTGTTCGTTTAATATAGGAATCAAGGTATTGGTCCCTTTCCTGTTGGTACAGATTACATCTAAACAAAATGTGTGCTAGATCCTCAATTTCATGGTCACCACAAATACAAGTTTGTTCATTATAAGGGATACCCTGGAATCTCCCATGTCTTACCATGGTATCAAGTTGGTCAAACCTTGCTTGGGTGAATGCCTCTCTAAGATGTTTTGGGATCTGTATTTTTAGATAAGGTGGCATTTGAAAGGACCGTTTGTATCGGCTCAACCATTTTAAATTGCCTACCCTACTGAGGGTGGCTATATCTTCTTGGGCCACAACGTCCAAGATTCTCTGTCTTGCTCTCTTTCTTGCTTGATCTTTCGTAGTGCAGGCTACAGGGAGGCCATAGCTCTTTATAACGTTTAACAGTTGTATAGACCATGAAGACTGCAGATGAGAGTGCAACTGTTCTAATAAGCATAATCTAGGGAGTCTGTCTGGCTCCATTTCATTAATTTTGCACCAATAATTAAACACTCTGATTTTAGCTTGAGAGTGGATAGAGTAAATTTCTAATTTGGCTCTAACAGCAGCTGCTGAGGTCCTTTCATCTACTCCCAGAATACTTCTCAAATGTTGAGACTGGGCTAGTTCTACAACTGCGGTGGAATTTAGACCCCATACTTCTGCTGCATATAAAAGCATAGGTGTAACCTTAGCTTTGTCTACATTAATTATTGGGGCTAAGGAGCCTGGGTACTTGTTGACTTTTAGTTTAAGAATGAGATTCATATGAGCCTTTGCTCTAAGTGAGCTTCTGTGGTGATGACATAACCAGGATCCACTCTCATTTAATGTTACACCGAGGTAAGAAAAGGACTTTACTTATTCTATTGGTTCACCCTCTAGTTGCCATCTGTGTCTCTGCTGTCTTTTACCAAAAACCATTATGTTTGACTTAGCTTTATTAATGGTCAGAGAGTTATTCTGGCAATAACAGCTAAGTCTTCTTAACAGCCTTCATATGCCAACTTGTGAATATGATAACATTATCATATCATCAGCATAGAGCAAGATGTTACAGGAAGTATGTAGAACACAGGGCATATGGAGTGCTGGGTCCTTCAATTGTCCTGGTAGGTCATTTATATACAAATTAAATAACAAGGGGGCTAGTAAACACCCTTGTCTTACCCCTCTATATGTGTCAATTTTATTTGACAAGGCTCCATTTAACCCAAATCTCACTCTCAGACAGGTATCAATATACAGCATTTTAATTAGTGACAGCAGTCTCTGTTCTATTTTAAGGTCAATCAGTTTGCTCCAGAGAATTTCTCTATTCACTCTGTCAAAGGCTGCTGACAGATTGATAAAAGCAGCATATAGATGTTTTCCTTTGCTGGTATATTTGGCAATCATGTGGTTTAATATAAAACAATTATCTAGGGTAGATAGATTTTGTCTAAAGCCTGCTTGTTCTTTGGTTAGAATACACTTTTCATTAACCCAACTTTTGAGTTTATTCAAAAGGAGCCTAGTATAGATTTTGGCTATGATGTCTATTAGGCTGATAAGCCTATAATTACAGGGGTCTTTGTTGTTCCCTTTTTTATAAATGGGGACCACTATTGCCAATTTCCAACCAACTGGGATCTGGAAGGTATTATTTATATGCGTGAAGAGACCTGTCAAAATAGGCACCCACCATTCACTAAATTGTTTAAATAGTTCTGCTGGTAAGAAGTCCTCCCCTGGTGCTTTATTATTTTTCAGCCCATTAATAATAGACAAAGTCTCTTCTTCAGAGACCGGTGGCCAGGCGGGCAGGGATTCAATAGCTAGGGAATCAGCACTTAAGTGCTGGATTTCAGTGGAGGTATTTGATGCAAATAATCCTTGGAAATAATTTTCTCATTCCTTAGCAGGTATAGGGATATCATATGGAAATCTCCTTTCCTTTAGAATTCCTGACACAGAATGCCAAAATATAGCTGAATTGTGACTCTTTACTGCTAACTCTAAACCTGCCCACATTGATGTAGCATAATTTTGTTTCTTTGATTTTATTTGTTTTTTGTATTCCTTTCTGAGGGACAGCATCTTAGCTTGTGCTTGACAAGAGGTACTCCGCTGTGCAGATCTCAGTGCTGACATCAGTTTCTTTTTCAGTAACCTGCATTCTATGTCAAACCAGGGAGAAAAACCTTTCTGGTGACTTTTCCCAGCAAGGTTGGTTGTCAGATGACACTTCAGTGTTTGACATATGTTAGTAAATGCATTGGTAACAGATGACCAGTCTGCTGAAGGTGACCAAATTATATTAGCCCAATTATCTACTTCCTCTAGTTTAAGGCTCCCTGATATCGCAATGGTATCAACCTTAGCCCATCTGAATCTGCCAGTTTGCCACATCTCTTGATTATTTGCAACCCAACTGTCTGCCTGACAACTTGGTCTTCAGTCTGAGGAACCCCGTAAATTTACACTCACAGGTTTATGGTCACTTTCCCCTCTTAGGTGAACAACTATCTCAGAAAACATATCGATTTTGTTTCTTGAAACACAGATAAGATCTAACACACTACTGGAATTAGGTGCATGGTATCTATAAGGGTGTATAAATCTATCGTCTTCATCTCTGCCTCCCAAAATTTGAAGACTACCTTTGAAAATTAAAGAAACCAAGGACAATCTAGCACTATTACATTTGTTATATCTAGAGCACCATCGAGGGTGGTTATCAAAGAATTCGTTTGGTAGGTTATTCTTTTTAGCAAAATCATGCAGAGAAGGACCTACGTTGGCGCTGAAGTCACCCAATAGAATTATTACAAAACGAGGGTATTTAATTGTTAGTTCATCCATTAGAACTTCTAAACTTGTCCACAAGTTGGTATTAATGAAGGGAGATGAAATAGGTTGAATGTATACATAACTTCTAAATCTTTGTATGTGAATTTCATGACAAAAAAATGAGAATATTTATCCCCGTCATATAAAATCTCAGCTTGCCAGTGCAATTCTTGTTTGATAAGAGTGCAAAGGCCGCCAGAAGCTCTCCCTTTGTTTCTTAATTTTTGGGCGGGGATGTCCCAACATTGAAAGCCAGGAAGTTTTAATGGTTCATCCTCAACAGCTAACCACGTTTCCTGAATAGCAACAACATCAAATTTAGAGAGAAAACCCACTGAATCGGAGTTCACAGCTTCTTTCCAGCCGGCAACATTCCATGTAACTATTTGGATACTATCCCCACTAACAGATCTTTCTAAATCAGAAGAGGGGGAAGGATGTACTGGCACATTCAGTCAATTAGAATCTGCATCTACAACCATATTGTCTACAACAATATTGTCAATGCAACCTAAGTAAACACAATTGTTATTTAGGTGATCACCTTTTAACAATATGGTGGTACCATGTTGATGTTATTGTTGCAGTTGTTCTTCTCTCTCGGTCCCAGTCAAGCTGGGAATCCCTGGTGTCTCATCCTGTGACAGGGCCCAGTGTATTACTGCCCTCTCTTCTATTGCTGAGGGCTGCTTAGCAGAGGACTGTCTCTGTGCTTGGGTCCTCTTCAGAGGCATTATATCTAAGCTAACCCCCTTTTCACACAGCAGCTTTAGAGCACATTCATCAGACACATGGTCAGTTGGAGACTCCATCATAGTCTCAGGAGCCATTAGTGGACCAAAAGGATCACATTCACTAGTCTTTGGTTGCTCAAGATTAGGCAGTTCTTTCATCTGTGTGGGCAAACCACTACAACCTGAATTTGCAGAAAACAAATCTATTAAAGGCTCTGTGGATACCACTGTGTTCCTTAAAGACTGTTTTAATTTTTCCAACTTGAGCAAAATAATATCTTGTTCTTCTCTTGGGAGTAGACCAAATGCATCAATGAAATTGTCCTTAATCTGATGCAGACTGGGTTGACTCTCACCTTCAGAATCCTTCTGTGTCAAAACAAGGGGGATTATCACTTTTGCAACTCTTGGGCCAGCAAATAAGGTTTAATTCTTTCTTCATGAAAGACTCTGATAGGAAAGATTTGGTATCGGGCTAAATAAGCCTTCATCCTGAGTAGCATCAGAGGAATGGTAGAATGCTTAAAGGACATGAAGATTCGTGTTTGATTTAATGACCCAGGGAGCCATTCAACAGCGTCTAAATCTATCTGGCCTAGTTGGCAGTGAAGTTTTCCCAGGGAGGATTTGATTACTTTCTTGGAAATCCATTGACCATCATTAACTCTGTTCTTATGGATACTCAATGCAATCCTTTCCAGTTGGAGTATACAGTTACGTTTCACAGAAAAGGGTTTCTTACTTTTTATGGTATCCATGGGGTATACATGATCCTCTTGTGATGCTGTTCCAGGCAATAATTGATTTGTTCCTTGGGGTAGCCTCCTCGGGTCTGAGTTTTTATCATTTCCTTTAGTCCTATCTTCTAAATCAACCAATTGGTCGTGGTTGTGCAACTTAGTCCCATCAGTTTCACAATTGCCTGTAAAGAGGGACTAGTAAGTGATCTTGCAGATATCTTTTGCTCCAACGTCTCTATTTCTCCACTTAACATGTTCAGTTTGTGTTTTAGCTCAGCTAACTGTTCAGATATCAGGATAACGGTTTGTGTAGTAATCAGGCAGTATTTCATCATAAGTTGTGTTGGGTTCTTCCCAGCTTGTTGCTCCCCATTCTCAACATTTCTGGGAAATGACCAATTATTGCTGGACTTTATTTCATTATCCCTACAACTAGTATCAAGGCAAATTGCATGAGCTGACAAACTATGGTGGGGACCCAATTCCTCGGGAAGGCTCCAGAGGCTCCTCACCTAACTCTGACTGTAAGCCAGTTCCCAGGGGTTCAAATCTATTAGCAATATGAATGGGGTTTGATTTTCTTACATTCCCATTTCCTACAAAACATGTCAATTCTCGGCTGTTTAGGATGTTTCATCTGGGGTAGCGAGTTTGGACTCCCACCCAACTGTTTCCTTAGTTTGCTCTTTCCCATGACTTATTGTCATGCCAAGTTGTTTTTATTGAGACTGTGTTGGATATTTCCTCTTCCAAGAAACCCACCCCAGCAGGAGCCCACACAGAAACTTGAAGCACCAAATTTGGTTTTGCACTATTCATGTAACATTTATTAAACATAAAGACATACATATATTCAAGTACCAAGAGAGCTCTCACACACACCATTCACCCAATACTCACGCATACAAGAGTGGCTGTCACTGAAGTAATTGATCAGGTGCCTTCATGAAGCCATGGGAGATCTGATGCCGCTGATTCAGGATCACCAAGTCACTGCTTTCAAAAGTCTCTCTTTTAAACCTTTCTGCCTTTCCACTGACCACCGCCTTTTGGGTTTTGTCCAGGAGTTTCTTCTTCAGCATAAACTGGGTTGTTTTCCACATTCCATCTCTTATCAGTCCAAATTTCAAACATCCTGGACGGTCATCCAAACATACAGTAACTCATCACTGTTAGAACCTGTACGCTCTCTGTTCCTAGATAAGGTTTTTGGCAGCTACATATTGTTTTCTTCAAGATGCACCATCTCCGTCAACAGACTTGAAATCCTCGCTTCGCTTGCCAGGTAACTTCCCCACATCATGCATTGCGGCTTCTCCATTTTGTTCAGAGCAACAGTGCCACCTTATTCACATTCACTCATCTCTTCACATTATTTCAGACAGTTTTCTCAAAATTCAGGAACTTAAGTTAAATATTTGTCTTTGAGAAAAAATTGTCTAAACTGTTTGCTGTCTTTATAATGACTGATGGGGTAGAACCGAACACTGGAAATTCAAAATTGAGACTTCTACCAAGCTGGTGTTGGTGTTAGTGTCGGTGTCCCCTTCAAGGCCACGCTGCTCTCCGGCAGAAACAACCAGGGAGACACTGATCTTTTAAGCCCTCTGGAGGACTCCTCCTCCACAGCTAGTAGGTGGGCCGAAACAAACAGAGAGACGCTGGTCTTTTAAGCCCTCTGCAGAACTCCTCCTCCACAGCTGGTAGGTGGGCATCAAGCCTTCTCTTGGACAGTGAAAAACATCTGTATGTCATTGCGCATAATTTTGCTCACCTCTTTATCTTGTAAGAGCCAGTGTGATGTAGTGGTTTGAGTGTGAGACTATGACTCTGGAGATCAGAGTTCAAATTCACACTTGGCCATGGAAATTCACTTTGTGTCCTTGGGTAAGTCACATTCTCTCAGCCTCAGTGGAAGGCAAAGGCAAACCCTCTCTAAACAAATCTTGTCAAGAAAACCCCATCATAGGTTCACCTTAGGGCCTCCCTAAGTTGGAAACAACTGGAAGGTGTACAACAACGACAACATTTATTTTGCATGTAAGGATTTTTTTGTGATTGGTCATTGGAGAATAAATACAGCCTAAGTTGCAAAGCAGACCAGCAAAAAATGCCGGCTTTGGGATGATGTGGGGGTGTGGTGTACGCATACTGCTTACCCCGACACTGCCCCCAAGCTGGTGTCACACCACCCCACTGACCACAGAGCAGGTGGCATGACGGCATTTCTGCAGCATGGCGTTTATGGTGGGAAGGTTGGTGTGTGGTGGTGATTTGAGAGGTTGGAGAAAAGGGCTTTGAGCACCACCACCACCACTGCAATTCCTCAACCAACCACTTATCAAAACTAGCTGCTTTGTATACACTCACAGAGCAGGCAGCTTTGGTAAGCAGTGTACTTCTTCGGTGATTGCCAGCCCATCCACTTCTATGGACACACATGAGAAATGGTTGAAGCAACAGTCACTCACCACTCCAACCATTTCCTTGATGCATACACTTTAGTTGGAAAAATGGTTGGAGGAATGGTCACTTTCCACCACAACCATTCCATACAACACACTCCAGGAGAAATGGTTGGAAAAACGGTCATTTGCCACCTTAACCATTTCTCTGGATGCACACACACTTCAGAAATGGTTGGAGCAATGGTTTTTCTCCACCCCAACCATTTCTCCTTTTACAGGCCTGACAGAGATTCTTGCCGGGCAGTAAAGACAGTCATTATGAAAGTGCTCATACCATTTGAAACTTTTTGAAATTGGGTTCTCACCTCTGGCAGCTATGAAATGTAAACATCATGGAAGGCTTGACATCACCAAAGCCCTGAGAGTTGTTCTTTCTAATATTATTCCTCATTTTAGTAAACTTTGAGCTGAGAAACAAGTATAAACACTGGGATGAGTTTTTAAGTATGATACATATTGTGAGTTCCTTAGGGAACAAGTAATTGACAATGGCAATACATTCCTGGGAGAAATTCAAAAAAAGTAGAAACAAGGTTTCCTCCTGCTTGAACTCACAGGGAAAATGTGTGAACTGACTCAATCAAAATTTGTGGGGGTGGGGAACAGAAAAGTTCCATGAAGAGTGGAACGTTCACACTTTTACATCATATTTTGGTGCTCTAGCAATCAGATAAGCAAAATGTCCATGTGCATAAAGACTAATCTGATGGAAGTTTCTTTTGGAGTAAGTCCTCCCCTAGAACATACTCCCAAACAAGCATGCACTAGACTGCTGCTGTAGTGGTGACATGGAAACCTGTTCCAGTGTTATTTGTACATGCTTCTCCCCAGACCCCTTTCTTTTGTTTGGTGAAGTTGTGAGAACCCCTCTGTTTTAAAGTAGCCACTACATCATTTTTATGAACTGGTAACTATGATGAGTTTTCACAAGGTATTAAGTCAGTCTTAATGATTAAGAAAAGAACAAAAGCCACAGATTTATTTTGGCTTATTCAGACAGTTTAAAACAGAATTATATGCTTCTGACATCTTCCCCATGGACAGGTGAGAGACAGAAAAGGAAAAGAAATGAAGCACAAATTTAGTGAAGGCTTATGTATCATACAGTCACCCCCTCCATATTCACGTATTCATTATCTATGGCTTCGACCATCCACAGTTTGAAAATATTAAATTCCAAACAGCAAAGCTTGATTTTGTCATTTTATATAAGGGGCACAATTTCTATACCATTGTATTTAATGGAACTTGAGCATCCACTGATTTTGGTATCCATGGGGGGTCCTGTAACCAAACCCCAATGGATACGAAGAGTCCACTGTACTAAGCCATGGCTTAGCCTTATCTTATCTAGGAAAGGACCTTTACATTATAGAAAATCTTTTCTGAGGCTTGTGCTCCTGCCTAAAATTCAACTTTGCAGCACAAGCTCCAGAACATGGTCAGAATCAGAATGATCTTTTTGACCACAAATTTTGTCCCCCAAAAATTCCCTAACAGGCTCTCTCTGTGTTGTGCACCTTATGACGACCCTAAGGTGGATCTATCACAGGGTTTTCTTGGCAAGTTTCATTAGAAGGGGTTTGCCATTGCCATCCTCTGAGGCTGAGAGACTGTGACTTGTCCAAAGTCACCCAGTGAGTTTTCATGGCTGAGCTGGGATTCAAAGCCTCATGTTCCAGTGTCCTAGCCAACACTCAAACCACTGCTCCATGCTGGCTCTTTAGCCTATTAGTATACAAGTTTAAATGGACAACCAATGCTGGACCCTGGAAGGGCACTGTGTGCCTACTCTTCTTCCCTCCAGTATGAGAGAAGCTCTAAGCCAGGGTCATCCAATGGAGCAGGTAGGGTGCTGAACCTGTTCTTCTGGATCAGATGATGCCTTAATCCAACACTCTGTTTCTAATAGGAGACAGATGCTTCTGGATGCTCATGGTGGTATTCCATAGTCATTTGCCTTCAGCATGTGCTACTGAGAGGCAGACTATGTCTGTGCATAAAAGCTCCCTTTACTGTCACAGTACAGAATCATCCAAAATCCACAAAACAGTGTTACCTTTATCTGGCCAATCAAAATGCACATTATACATGTTGCAAGCTTTCAAAGCTCCATTTTCTCTGGTATCATTTTTAACACCTTTGCCTGATGAAGAAGCCAGTGAAGCTTCAAAAGATTGTACGATGTATAATGTGCATTTTGTATAATGTGCATAATGTCCCAATAAAGTATCACTGTTTTGTGGATTTTGGAATATACTGTGGATTTTGGATGGCCATCATGGCTAGCCCCTGGATACGTTTGCTGTCACTGTTATTGATAGATCTCTGTTTCAGGCAATTAGCTCAACCTGTTAACAAATTTCTGATTTTAGGACATTAACACACCAGCCTTGTGTCTCGCAGCAATTGTGTTATAAAAGGAAAAAGGAATGTAACACTGTGAAATGTTTCTTATCACGTCTCTCTTTTTTTGTGCAACTGCACTGCTTTGAAACACACACACAAAGAGAGGCAGGATAAGTCTCTTCACTGCCGTTCCAGCATTACAGCAATCTATGCCATGAAGGGGCCTGATTCTCTTCGTTTCCTTCCTCTCCTCCTTGCTATTCCAAAACAGCCTGACTCACTACCTGATAGTTTATTTATTTTTTAATTTTGCTGTGTTTGCGTAATTGCAGCAAAACAGGTTGAAGTTATTTTTATTTTACCATTTTGCTGTAAGTACGAAAATACAGCAAAAATAAAAATAAAAAAAAAACCCTATGACAAGCATTGAGCAAGTGGTAGAGAGGAGGAGTAGCAGACTTTCTCATGGAACTGAATGTTGTAATGTTGGAACTGTAGTGTCTTTTCGCACCTGTACAGCTAAGCTGTAATAGCCATATTGAGAGCCTATTGACAGGTTTCACCCATCAAGGAAAAGGTGTACTACAGTCATGAATGGAATGCAGATTGACTGTAGGAAGGACGCATCATCGTGATAAGTACCAGCCAAAGACATTTGTATCCTGTTAAAATTCAGCTTTGTAGCCTCATGTGGTAAAGGCTTTATTCTCAGCCCTGAACCACTGCTATTTAGTTTCCTTGCAAGGGCTTGCATTCTAAAGTTATAAAGGAGAGAAGGTCTCTCTCTTTTTTTTTTCTCCGTGCACTGTTCACAATTTTATAAATCTCAATCATGCCGCTTCACCCTTCCCAGCCTCCTCAGCTAAACAAGCTGAAATGTGTCAGGATTCCCTTCAAGGCTGTCCCTTAATTATTTTAAAGTGATCCCATATTCCATTCCCTCAAATCAGGGTGTCTAATTTGCATATTAGACAGATTTATAATGCAAATTTAGCACATTAATTGTCAGCACCTTCAGTATTTTTCTGCCTTGGTCCCATTTATATAGTGAGCATTGATCTGAAGGACCCAGAATAGTGTAATGTTTGGAGTACTGAACTTGGAACAGGGACATCAATATTCAGATACCTGCTTGGACCCATACTTTATCTAACCTTGGGCCAGTCCCTATTTTTCACCCAAAAGCAAACTGGATAGAATCATCATGGGCAAGATGCTGTTCACCTGCTGCCTCTAGTCCAGTTGAATCAGCATGACTTGAGACATTTTAATTTATGGCTGGAACACTTTGACATCATATATATTCTTATTAGTGACCGTATAACAGGGCCTACAACTCCCATCAGCCCTTTGTGCATTGGCCATGGTGAGGGATGATGAGAGCTGTACTCCAACAGTATCTACAAATTGGTCACCCCTCCTCTGTAAACTTTTTCAGATAATACCTGATTTTCTCCTTCAGTCCAAGCTTCCTACCTGCCTTGCATTTCATCCAATCTAAAACAACGGTAGGAAGATCTTGTTGCATCCTATTCGGGAGACATCTGTGGGAAATTATACTCAAATCAGCTTACATCTACCGGTCATGCAGAGCGACAGCAGGATTTGTATTTTAGCCCAGAGCTCAAGTAATTCAGGTTAATCATCCGCTTGAAAAACCACTTATTGTTCTAGAGAATAATGGAAGTCAAAGGGGCGGCAGAGTAATTGTCCTCACTGAAGTCCTATGTGATTGACCTAAGTGAATATTGTATCATTTCATAGTCTTTTAGAGAAGACTTCCCCTTTTCCTGACTTTACTAAAGTTGTTACATTTAGGACCTATGCTAGCACAAGACTGGGGAGCCTGTAGCCTTCCAGAATGTGATGAACTCCAGTTCTCCACAGTGCCTGTAAGCCTGGCCAATAGTGAGAAATAATGGAAGTCAATGTCCACCAACAATTTGAAGGACACAGGGTCTCCATTCCTTTTGCCACTGCTTTATGGGAATAAATATGCATCTCATTATTAAAGCTCATGTCAGGCATCAGTGGTTTATGATGTTTTAAAGTTTTTTTAAAAACTAAGCAAACCAAAAGAATGCCTTTGGTTGCATTATTTATTTAATGAAATTTATTTATTTAGAATATCCCAACTTCTACTTGTTAATCACAAGGATTCATGAGACAGCTAACAAATAAAACGTATATAATCACAATAAAGCCTTGCACGATAAGAGCATAACTGATTTCTAGAAGAATACAGATGAAAACGGTTGCATTTATTATACTGTGTAAATCAGTGATTCATCATAAACTTTTATCACAGTGAGCTAACTCAGAATGTAAATCACAACACGATGGCTGACACTTCCATAAAAGGAAAAGGCACATTTGGAATGGGGAGATCGGGAGTCAAACTTCTGGTAGGGCCTGAACCTCATTTCTACTCTTCTCTTTCACCACAGAGGATAGAGGAGAGCGAAGAAGTGTGGGATATGATGTGAGAGTTAAATATTAATTATTGCTTGTAGTGGCTGGTGTTTTCCATATCAGTAAGGTGGTGAATCCAATTGGGCTTACTTTAAAGTAAATATCCAAGGTGCTGAAACAAATTTGGGGGGACTGGGTATAGCATCTTTGACGGATGATCAGATTCACCATCTCCATGCCACAGAAGCCGCCAGTTCTTCTGGGAATACTGATAGATCACTGCTATTAGATGCTGCTTGTAAGGACCAGGGACAGAGGTTTGTTCCACCAGAGAGATTCAGGACATCCTAGAAAGCTTTACCAAGTGAACATATAAAGCGATTAGCACCAGAAACTCACCTTTGCTTCACTTGTCGTTGCCCATATCTTTATTTGAGTCATCTCTGTGTCCTCTGAGTCATGTGAAACATTGCTAACAACCCAACTGGCATGCTCAAAATGAGACCCAAGTGGACTGTTGTAGAGATCCACATGTGATAACCACAGCTGGTTACCACTCACTCAGTTAACCCTTCTGGGGTACTTTCATATATAGCAAGGGAAGGGAATCTCCAGCTGATGGAGGTTCCATTACCCAGGTGATGCAAGCCCTGCTTCTCTGTGAGCAAATCCAGCCTAAGCCCCACTGCCCTGAGGGCTAACTTTAAAAAGATTCCTTCCCTCATCAAAGATAATGAGAATTCTGTTCCTAGTTTGGTGACCTTTTCCACCAGAGGCAGCTAGTGGCTTTCATTTCAGTCGAAGTAATGAATCTGTTCTGGGTTTTAGTCAGGACCTATCCAGGTTTCTGGAACCAGTCTATAAAATAGGTTCAGCGCCAAGGATATTTAAAAATCAGATTAAAACATGAGCAGGTTCACTACCCCACTGACATGGAAGCCACTGGCTACTACTGTCCCAAAAGAAGAAGGATTGGACCAAAGCTGACAACTCAGAGCCATGGGTTGGAAGCACTGGCTGAGAACATTCATTTCTCTTTTTGAGGAACTGAGAAATTGGCAAGCTGAGCTGGGTTATGTCTGCCCAAGTTTGCCAGCTGGGAAAACAAGAATGCCATCATGTGACTCTTGTGTTTCCACTGAAACCAAATCAAGCCTGTGTTCATTTCTGAAGGAACTATTGCACCCAACAGGAAGTCTTTTAAAACTTATTGACATTTTGGCTGCCAACACTCTCATCCCTGTTAGTGAACTGCTGGGGACATTAAATCTGCTTAGCAAGCTGCAGCCTTCACTGCTGGCAAAATCATTCCTTCTGTTTCCACCACTCTGGCTGTGATCACCATTGTTTACGAAGCCAAAATGGTACCACTCAGGCCCAAGAGGGAGGTATCAGTGGGACTGGAGAAATTCTGAGGTTTGCAGAAATACAATAGCATCCAGGGAGAGGAAATTAAGGGGAAGAAAATCTCTTCCAACATGCCAATGAGGACTGAGCATTTGCCATTACCTTGGCTTGCCAAGAAATAGAGAGAAAAAACAGGAGAGGAAGAAATAAACTAGCTGGAATCCTGAAATGTACTGTTCAAAACACAGTGCAGAAATAATCCAGTTTCAGACTGCTTTAATTGCCCTGACTCAGGTCGTTTATTGTGGCACCAGAGCTCTTTCTGACAGAGAAGGCTAAATGTTTCATAAAACTACAGTTCCAGTCTCAAACTGGATTATTTTTGATGTGTGTTTGGACCTAGGACTCCACACTCTATTTTGTTTGAGATCCAGAACCCATGAAACTGTTTGTAAGGTGTACATGTATGTGTGCATGTGTCAACATCAGCAGAAAGGATATTACTAATTTTGTCTACTTGTAGATACATATATTTTTTTTACAAAACAATGAAAACACTAAATGTCCAATGGCGATAGGTCCCCCAGGCCTTAGAAAGGAAATTTATCCACCTGTCCTGAACGGGGTCACACTTCCCCTGAAGGACGAAGTTCGCAGTTTAGGAGTACTTCTGGACTTGTCTCTGCAGTTGACATCGCAAGTAGATGCGACAGTCAGAAGTGTTTGCTATCAACTTCGGTTGATACGCTAACTGCGGCCCTTTCTGGGCCAAAGGGACCTTGAAACTGTGGTACATGCTCTGGTAACCTCTCGATTTGATTTCTGTAATGCGCTCTACATGGGGCTACCCTTCTACCAAGTCCGGAAGCTTCAGTTAGTACAAAATATGGCAGCCAGATTGGTCACTGGTGCGTCCAGGTTTGACTATATAACACCTATCTTGAAAGATCTTCACTGGCTGCCCATTTGCTTCTGAGCACAATACAAGGTGTTGGTCACTACCTATAAAGCCCTACATGGCTTGGGCTCGAGTTACTTGAGGGACCACATCTCCCCATATGATCCGCCCCGCACTCAGAACATCTGGGAAGAACTTACTGGTAATTCCACCTTCCAAATATGTTGCCACATCCCAGATGGCCTTTTCAGTGGTGGCCTCACAGATGTGGAATGATCTACCCGAGGAGCTCCATCTGACAACCCCCCTAGAAACATTCAAGAGGCTTAAAACTCTTCTTTTTTGTCAAGTCTTCCCCCCCTGAAGAATGAAGTTATCTACCCTGTTGTCATCGATTCCCTGTTTACCCTTGAAGGCGAATAATTGTGCTTAGAGTTCTGTAATTGTATGGTTTTATTATGGGATTTTATCCTTTTATGAAATGCCTGTATGGTTTTAATTGTCTGTACACCACTTTGATCTGTGGAAAAGCGGTATATAAATAAAATTTATTATACAGTGGTGCCTCGGGTTACGAAATTAATTCGTTCCGTGGCACCGTTCGTAACCCGAAAAGCCTTCGTAAGCCGAATTGCCATAGGCGCTAATGGGGAAAAGCCGCGATTCCGTGCGAAAAAGCCGAAAAAAGCACCAAAAGTTTTTTCGTAACCCGAAAAAACATTCGTAACCCGGAACAATGTTTTCCTATGGGATTTTTTCGTATCCCGAAAATTTCGTAACCTGGGTATTTCGTATCCCGAGGTACCACTGTATAACAGCCTGCAAATAAGTGTCACCCTACAAGGTCTCCTATCACATCTGTACTTCAGCTTCCTTGTTGTTAAAAGCAAAAGCTGGTGGAGATATGTTGGGAAATATAGAATACTGAGACATAACTGTCTCAAATCAAAATTTTAAAAAAGGTGTATCTACTATGTTTGAGATGTAAAGAATCAGGTATAGGGCAAAGTTAGAGAGAGAGACCAAATTACTTTTCCCATCCATTATCACTGAATCATCCTTAATATGAAGATACCTGCAAGCACAATGTGTACTTACAAGTCCCCTCCATGTGTTCAATGTAGTTTGCTCCCAAGTAAATCTGCACAAAATAGATTATAAGACGATTACATTGTTCTTGAAAGGGTTCACAGTGACAATCACTATCTTAATATTTGTTCATGCTTGATTTTTAGTACAATTTTGATCATTTATGAGGGGTCTTGATGGTCCAATTTGCCTCATCATGAAGGGATTCACACTCTCTCAGCCTCAGAGGATGGCAATGGCAAACTCTCTCTGGCGACTCTATGCATGTCTCAGTTGTTTTGAAGTGTTTGTGTGAAGCTTGCACCTAGAAATATACATTAGCTGGCATTAATTTAGCATTGCTAGAAATGTGCCAAAAAGGAGAAGGCTGCTTTAATTTCTTTGTGTTTTGTTAATTGCCTGTGCGCCACATCCGGACAATTAGCACAAGGAGAATGCCATGCGAGCAGGGAATTCTGTGGTTGATAAGGTTCCCTCTTGACATTTCAGATAATAGGAAACCTTGCCCGTGGATTCCACAACTTTCACATCCCAAAGCATTGTAGAAGTCACTACAAAGTATGCTAAAATAAAGCCTCAAGCTACTGTGAGCATCCATGGCCTCTCTGAGGTTGCCCATACCTCTTTGTTCCATTTTTACTTTTGACAGCTCAGCGGGAACAGCATCTCAGGTCCTTGCTGCTCTCTGTTATTGCCAATTTTAAATAAGTGTTCAGGGTTTGGGGTTAAGCCAATCTCTGGGTTGCTAATTGTGCTCAGCATTGCAGCAGAGCATCAAAGCAAGGACTAAAGAACAGGACCGCTGAGGAATCAGGAGTTGTGTCAGCTACAAACCAGCCCAAATTAGACTCTTTAATGTCAATGGGAGCAGTCAGAAGAAGCACAACTCTCTCCCCTTGAAATCAGCAGGGCTTCAAGTGCACAGCTTTGCATGGATTGCTCTCTTAATTCTTTCAGCCAAACTTTACCTGAGAAAGGCCAAAAGTGCATTGCTAAAAGAGCAACATATTAGACAGTGTTTTTTCTCTCCTCCCTCTTTCTTTTCACCTCCCCCCCCCCTCGAAAAAAGTTGAAACCTCACTGAAAATTCATGTAAGAAATCAACCATGATGGGGAAGAAAAAGGTATCAGACTTAGCTATGGTTGGACTGGGACCTCTGATATATTCATGCTCAGATGAATGCAAAAACTACACAAGTGTATATTTTCATTGTCTGCTGTCTTACATTTTGGTTTGGTAATACTCTGTCATTTTATCTACTCTTTTGGATGCATTTTAAAAAGTATTCACCATTTTATTGTATTTTTAACAGCCTTGAGTGTCAGGGGTAGAGAGAGAGAAGATATAAATTGAAATCAAGAAATAACTATTTTGGCTGGGAAACTAACGTTGGAAGGTCATGCTTCCAATACACAATATAAAAATCATACCAGCATGTTACTTTCTACATGTTTTTAATACACAAATGTACAGAGTAACAGAATAAAAACGGGGGGGGGGAGTAGATATGGGTTTATCATTTCCGTAACTCTCTCTTAAAGGTCCTTTAATACTTATTCTTACTGGCTTCTCACTATTCCAATCTTTGATTTCCTTCTACATTTATTTTTACATCTCCTCTTCCAGTTTTATATTCTTAGTGTGTACTTTGCTGATACAACTTGTAGCTACCGTGTCCTCTACAGTTCAAATCTGAGCGTTTTCAAATTGGCAACAAGACTGTTGGTCCTATGTTAAATTATAACTCTACAAACAGATGAGAATGGATATTTTGATGAGAAGAAAGGCCACCCATGTTTTAGAAATCAATTTCTTACTTTAGTTTGGTAGTTTCTTTGCCCGAGGTACCATCCTTTCCTAAGTAAATACACAAACTTTTAATTCTGAAGGCATATGGAAAGCGATATTTTCGGATGCCCTGAGTGTCTTTATTCTTGGGAAGACTAAGAATTAAATCAAATTAAATCCAGTTTTACTTGCTGAGGCATGTAAAAGGAGTTCCAGGCCAAACTTTTATTACAATGCTGTGGTTAATATGAATTGACCTCAAATCTCTAAAATAATGTGATTTAATGCTTTCAACAGAATCGAGGAAGTCATTTAATTGCACAAGTTTCAAGATCAAACAATATATTTTACTTTGTTTTGTCCTCACAATATATAGATCGGTTTCTCAAAAAAAAAAAAAAAAAAAAAAGACAGCCTGAGTGGGGGTTGCAGCCACCTCGGGAAACAGGGAAAGTCAGTGATATATTGGTGCATGGCATATACCCTGTGTCTTGTGACATGGGGCCAGTGTCCCGCTAAAGTAGTATGCTCACCTCAGGTATTGTGGAGGATGTTGACCTATCACCAATGTTGAAAAAAATATTCAACTGCTATTTCAATTCACTTGTGTATTAACCTATTATTACCAAATTGCCCTATTATTCCTTTACTTCAGATCACAATGACACTCCCTTCATTCCTAATCTATAATTACAGTTCAGAATCAAAATATAACCATAGATGTTATGAACCACAGAAACTTAAAAGGAAAGGTCAGGTCTTTCAGAACAAATGACCTTAAATGTATCTCTATGATACTCAATGAACATGCATGTATGTACTCAAACTGCAGAGAGAAGTGCAATTTGATTATTGTCATAGCCATGATACTGATATGTCAATTCAGGCTAACTCAAAGTAGCTTTTCAATGCAACCTTCACCGTTGAAATGTTACCTGTCTATTAATGGCTGTAATGGCACAGATATTAGTAATGGATAAGTTCCATTCAGGACCAATGAAACCCATTAATCATGACTGAGAAGTGGACAACACTGGCAATATCGAGCTGTAGCCACAGCATGAAGATACATGATTCAGTCAAATGCGTGAAGAGAAGCGAGTTTTGTTCCAGTCAGTGCCTGGTTGAGACCATATGAGGAATAGCTCCCATCGAAACTGTAACCTCTAGAGCAGGGATAGAATTCCAAAGATGTGCAGGATGCATGCTCTTCCTACCTTTTGGTGGCTCCTGGATTTCCCTGAAAAAAATAGGGTGGGGATTGCTGCCTCTGAAAACCTCCTTTGAAATACGGTGAAGCCCAGTTACCAGTTATGTTAATTATGAGTATTAGACTTTGATGCACAAGACAGGAAAGCTGTCTATTGTCAGAATCTGAGGAATTAATACTGGACAAGGTAGGGCTGTGACCTGGATTATTTGTCCATCTTGGAAAAGCCAAAACCCATTTTAAATGGCAAGACTGGAAATCCCCTCATCCCCTCTCCTGCTAACAAGGAAATGGTTGCATTGAGAGCAATCGGGGCTAAACTGTCTTGCGTAGTGCTGCCAAACTGGCTGACTGGGATACACCCCCTAGTGAGATATTGTGCTACCTTCAGAGAAGCTGGCAAACACATCTAGCTTTAAAAGAGCATGAATGGCTATACTGATTGGATTTTTGTCTTGAGTGCACAACCACTTTGTATGGTCTTGTTCAGACCACTTAAGAACCATAATCAGATCCTGAAGGACGCTTCACCTCTGCCCTTTTGCAAGCACATTTTAGTCTTTTAAATCTTGCATGAGGTCATGTTTTGCCCCACACAAAGGTGTCCCCTTCACTCTTAGGAGACTGCCCCTCAAATCAGGAAGACCTTTAAAATACAGACACGCAGAGAGAATCTCTCTGCCTCTTTATTCTGCATCTTTGTTGGACCTCTCTGGCCTTTCCTTCTCTTAGACCTGCCTCTCTGACTTTAGCAGCCATCTTCTTCACGCCAGAGGGTGAGAAGATCCATTTGTGTGTGTTTTAGCCTGTAATCCCTTAGGCGTAGCTCTAGCCCCCTTAGATTGTTTAAGAGAAGGGGTTTTAGCTTTCATGCTGCCCCCCCCCCCCCCCGCTTTGAGAAACAGCTTGCATTGAGTATAGACTGTTCTGTTGGTTCCTGCTGCTATCTTTTTCTGTCTTCTAATAAAAAAAATAATAATTCATTTTTCTGCAAAATCAGCATGCCCTTCTACCTCATTTTTACTTCAAGTTACCTTGGTTAATTGTCTGGTTTTAAAACCTATACCCTTCAAGGCCCTACATAGAGCTAGTGTCTAGAAGAGCTTTTTGCACCAAAATCCAGTGCACTGCTCTTAACACCATTCCATGAACCTTATTTTGTCTCCAACACCACAATCAACTTTTAGTCATTTCTGTCCTCCCCTCCTTCTTTTGGGGCTCGTATAAGCTACAGCATGATCCCTGAGTCCCTAGAACATGAACACCCTAGCTTTAGAAGATTTCAAAGAGAAGTTCTGCAAAGGTACAAAACCAATACGTGTGATGCACAGAGACCAAAATAAAGAACACTAGGTACATAGGATTCCATGACAAAAGACAGAACACACACACCTTATTTGAGCAATCATCTAATTGCCTGAAAAGTTAACCTTGTCTTGGATAATTGTTCCAAGATGTACCGACAGACTGGGTGTATGTTAGAATAGATCGCCATTCAAATGCAAAGCAAAGGTTCCAGATTAAATGTTCCTGCACCTCCAAAACACTTGCAATTAAAAGAATATTTTGGATAGCTGCTACCAATCAAAGAAGCTGACGCCTGACCCTTTACAAGGCAGGTTCACATTTTCATCCAATTCTCGGCCTCTGAAAGAAGCAAGTGAAAAGAAATTAGGAAATGAAAGTCGAACCTTAGAGGTGCAACCTTTTGCTTTAAAATAGTATCTGTTGCTCTATTATTCATTTACAGATTAAAAAAAATATTCAAGTAATTAGAATTATTATTTGGGGGCTTCTGCTTATTTGTAAAAAAATTATTGTAATGGCTTGTATGTCATGAAGGATGCATCCAAGTGAACACTGAAATGGCTGCCTGCCAACAACTGCTTCTTACCAGCATGGGTTCCACTCCACTAAACCCATCCCATTTCTTCAGTTTATTTTTATCATCACATAGAGGCACAGACTACATGTGAGGGTTACATTACCCAGATGTCATGGGAAATTATCTGAACCATGTTGGTGATTTCAAGACCTGTCTCCATTTTCTGTGTGATAGCAATATAGACAAGGCTCCTTTGGCAACAGAGAGCATACAGTACAGTTAAATGGCCATGGCAAAATCCTGCTTCTTGAGGATGCCTACATTCTTTAATGGAGCTTGCAGGGTTCATTAGAAGGCATTTGAACAGCCAGAGTTTTGACATCCACAGAATCTGATTTACATGGTATATTGCACCACTGACAATTGCTGCCAGCATGCTAGGCAAACTTTAACCTGCTGGGCCAACAATTCCTCCAGGCGGGAGCATTAAATTTTTCATGAACACATTGCTTTAATAAAGTGCTTGGCATTAGTTATGGCTCTTGAATTAAAATGAGCATGGCCCTGCAACATTAAATTTTAAAATCACCATCTAAGCCATTAATTTTGGCCAGCTTTTTTTTTTTTTTTTTGTATAGAGTGTTAGCAAGCCCAAGCAAGTAAAGGCATATTTCATTAGGCAGGACACTGATAAGCTGGACCGATAAAACGGTTCCACAGCCTCCACAGAGAACAAGCAGCATGTTTTATGCATCGATTGAACTGAAAACAAATGTCAAAAACAAAGCTGACATTCACAGAAACAATCTATCTGGTGTCCGCTGAATCATCTTTGAACACATGTCAATGTTCCTTATAGTCACTGTTCATATATGTTTCTGCATCCATAGTAAAAATGGAAAAGTTTTCCCATCCAGCACCAACCAATTTTTAGATATGGAGGGTTGGTTTCTTTTTACAAAATCTTTCAATTATGATTCTGCTAGTCTGACATGCAATCACATTTGAGCACTGGACTAGGAGTCTGCTTAGCCATGAAAACCACAGGGTGACATATTCTCTGAGCCTTGGAGGCAAGTCACATTTCCTCAGCTTTGGAGGCAGGCATTAGAAATCCTCCTTGGAATAATCTTGCAAAGAGAACCGGCTGACATCAACCAGAGGGCACATAACAAGAAAAACTGAGTATCACTCAAAATATGATGTGTCCAGACTAATCCTTGTAAGGTTCTGTGGAGGAAATCACACATACATAATCTGGATAGAATTTACTGATCTATGTAAAATGGTATAATTGATGATGTAAGTAAAATTCCCAGGAAGGATGATATTGCATTAACACAGTTAATATATATTCCAATGCAGTATCAATTTGTGGTAGCCAGTAACCATAAAAAGTGGTAACAGCTGTAATGAGATAAACAATCAGCCATATGTCGGGAGCGGTGGCTGCAGACATATTCCTCGAGGCAGTGAAAGCCCCTACATATTCCCCTGCCTCCAAAAACAGCAGGAACAGCAAGTAAACACAATAAAAAGGAGGCTAGTAATGCAAACCATTTACAGTTTTCAAGAGACATACCTGAAAACAAACTCTTGTGTCATTATTCTCCAGTCTTCTAATGAGAGTCAACATAGTATAATAGTGATTTATGTGTTAGGCTAGAACCTAGGAGACTAGAGTTCAAATTCTACTCAGTCAGGGAAACCCATTGAATGACGTTCAGCAAGTCACACTCCCTGAGCCTCAGAGGAAGACAATGGCGAATCCCCTCTGAACAAATCTTGCCAAGAAAACCCCAGGTCAAGTTCACTTTAGGGTTGCCTTAACTTAGAAATGACTGGAAGCCACACAAAAACAGTAATAGCACTATAATCTGCAGACATTTAGACTAACAAAATGTACTACAATGGGAATGATCTGTCACCAACAGAAAAAAAAAAATCCTTGCAATTTCTGTGGTACATTTAACAAACTCCTACCACTGTAGGCCAGGTCAAGGGAAAGTGCACTGCATGGCACATTAACCCAGCTTTCTATATTATTCTTGCTTGATCACACAACGGAGTCCTTTGTTGTTTCAGTACTGTATTCTGCTTCCAACAGCAGTCAACCTAAAGAAAGCTTGACACATGCAGGTTCCATTTTGACTGTAAGAAGACACTGATATACCTGACTTCCAATAAATTTGCCTGTCCTTATTATTTTTAAAAAGGCATCTGAACTACCAGCTGTAATTATCATCTTGTAGTAGTGAATTCCATAGGTGTATTGGGTATTATGTGAGTTAGTTTCTTTGCACATGTCGTCCTGAATTGTATTTTTAAGTGATGATATTTTATTGTAATCTAGATGTTATTGTGGTTTTATGCTTGTAATCCTGCTTTGATCCATTGGGAGAGGTGGGACATAGAAATAAAATTTTTATTATTATGATTAAGTATGGAAAATAGCCATACATATCTAACCATCAGTTTCCTCCTTAAAGACACCCAGTTGTACAAGACCTTCCTCATTCATTTCAACAGAAGGGTAAAGTTTTTCAGACCAATTCTTGTATTTCCAATGATTTACCTATTCATGCAAAATTAGTAAATGTGCTGGAATTCCCACAGAACTCTGAAAAAGAGCAAGATTTTCACATTTCTGTTCAGAATAATCTATGTCACATAAACATGGCAGTGTTAGCTATAGCATTTCTGAACATGTTAAATTTTTCAAATTGTAAGGCCCTTTCCCATTTATAGAAAATAAATTGTGTACAAGCAAATTGTACACCATTTAAGAATAAAGTAGCTCTGGTTCTTCGTAGTGCTAAACAAAAGTGCTGGAACACAGTCAGTGTTAAGACAGATATCTGAGACCCCTTTTTATTTTAAAAACACATTTAATTCCTGATTTAGTTCATCTATCTAGGTCTATTGTGATATTCTTTCAAAAAATACTACCATTGTGAATTTTTAACATCACTTAAAAAAAAAAAAGCACTGAAAGGCTGAAAATTGATTCTTGCTCTAGCTACAACAAAATAGAAATCACAGTCTCCATATATTAGAAATGAATATGAAAAGAATCTGAAGTATCCTGAAAATTATTTAAACCTCAATAGCATCCTAAGAGGGAGAGAGTAAGAAAAGTCTTCATACTTTTTTGTAGCAAATGTTACACAAAGAATCCCATAGAAAATGAATAAAAGCAAAACTAAAGAAAGCTATGTGGAATATTTTACTTCTGTAAGACCTCAGATGCTCATCATAAAAACATGGTTCTGGACTTGAAACAGAAATAAGTAGTTTCTTCATCTCAAAAAAGAAAAGAAAAAAGAATCCATATCAAAGCGAATATTTAGGAACATTTTGTTTACCCAATGGCAGGCAGTATTTAACTGCAAAAGTATAAAAATACAAACTCACAGAAACACCAGCATTTTCTTGCCTCTCTTATGCTCATTCCCTTTCAAGTAAATATGTTCTTTGGTGCCAAAAGGTTTCTATCCTGTGGGAATGCTGATAAACAGATAT
The DNA here is from genome assembly GCF_019175285.1 of Sceloporus undulatus. Lineage (NCBI taxonomy): Eukaryota > Metazoa > Chordata > Lepidosauria > Squamata > Phrynosomatidae > Sceloporus > Sceloporus undulatus. Next base: position 114,980,259 of record NC_056525.1, read on the forward strand.
AACCAGTCATAACTGGAATTTGAGTGAGTTTGAGTTTCCTGTACAAGTGAGATTGAATTCGTATGTTACCTTGGCAGCATGGGACACCAATCCTTTCTGTAGCATCTACAGAAAGAACCTATACTGCATCTCCTCCCTCCACTAGGATTAAATTGAGAAATCTGGACTAATAGTCACAGACTTGGAGGGCTGGGAGAGAAGTTGCTCCTCTCTTCCCTTGTGTTCTCCTCTGGTTCCCTTACTGCTAAGGTAATATAAGAACACAAACACAAACTAAAAAATATGATCAACTTCTTTTGGGATTAGAAGAATTGGTTCTATGATTGTATTCAGTCAATTCTGATTTTAAAACCCCAGATGAGATTCTTGTGTATACAGAGTTTCATACAATCATCAATGTGGGGTCATATGCACACACAACTTTAAATTAAACCATTTGCACGGAGCATGTTATAATTCAGATATATTCATAATGACTTTTTTAACAGTTTTGGTAAACTATCATCATAAGAAAGAAGCTATTTTGGATTTTCCCCCTCATCTCTTTCCAAAAGACTGAAAGAATATACAGTACATATACAGGTTGATAATTTGATTTATCTAAAGTAGTCTTCACTTTCTTCAGTTCCTAGAGTTTTTTTTAAGAGTAGAAGATAATGCCAATCAAAACAAAAGTTTTTTTACAAATGAAACAATAAAGCAAAGAACCAAGAACTATGCTCAGAAGCAAGTGGTATAGAACATCTATCTCTACATATACATACACACGCACATTCGTAACCTTCCATGAAAATCAGCCTATATTCTATTGAAGAACAAAAACGTTATTGTAAAAATGTTTCTAATTTAACAAAATGGGGAAGAAATGGCTGCTATCAAAATATACAATTTGAATTGCAGACTAGAAGGCTTAAGTTATTAAAAATAATTTTAAGCAAAATCCTTTGCTTGTAATGACTGCTTGTCAGTCTATCGATGCAAGATGGTGATCCAACAAAATCTTATAAAAGATTGAACAATGACTCCCTTCTTTATCTGTATAATGTTCCTGGCACATGTGAATAGGGAGACCCCCTTCCTCCCTAGACTGTAGTAGTTTTCAAAGTCCTCAACTGAAGGTTTGAGAAAACAAATGACAGCCAAGAATTCAGAATCTCAAATGTGATTTGTGCTTTACCATGTACCTGCAATGTAAAGGAAAAAGAAAGAACATCATTATAGCTTCCCGTGACAAATTGCTAATTCATGCATATGTCTTCATATGAGGAAGGTGATATTAACAATCCAAGACAGTGAAACTAAATGAAGTAGTGAAATCAAGACACAAACAAATTATTGTATCCTGCGTTTCTCCCTATATGTGGCAGCTCAACATTTTGTTTCATTATATTTCCAATCCAGATATGGTTTACTCAAGACGTTTCCTCCCTCTTTAACAAACAGTGGTGTGAATGAAACCTTCCCACAAAAGAAAACTTTAACTTGTCAATTAATTGTGGCAATTAATCCAAGATTTTTAACTATTTAATTTTCTGAGTGAGTGACGGTCTGAAAAATAAATTAAGTTAAACACAAAAGAGGACAGATAAACATGAATGGAAGTCAGCTTGAAGTGGGATATTTATTTAAAATCTATTAGTATTCTTCAGCCAAAGTTAACAGTTGGTTGTAAAAGTGGCTTATTAGTTAAACAAACAAAAATCCAAGGACAAATTTAGCAGGCTGTTAAAAAGTCAGCATGAGAGAAACACAAAACTAAAAAGTGTGGGCAACTAAAGGTTTTTAATCTGTCCTGAAAAGAAAATATGCATGGCAACAGGCAAACGTCTCTATTAAAATAGCTGCATAAATAGGATGCAAAAACAGAAAATATTGTCTGGAGCCACCATCCACCTTAATTTGGATTGATGCAGGGACATGGAACAAGGACTCTTGAGACAGAATTCGCTATACAGACGGGCTGATTCAGAAAAGGGCATGTTAGAGCATTGTAGGTCTACAGGTAGTCAGTATAAATTTTGCAAGGATGTATGCTAGGTTTCATGTGTCAGATCTAAGGAAGAAATCATACTGTTACATCTGGCACTGAATGTTACAACCTCTAGGATAATATTCTTAAAATCAGCATGCTTTAGCACAGATCTTTGGACTGTATGTATGTAAAGGACCACTCTCATACCAGATTCATTATCTTCAAAAGTGCAAGGGGAGGTATCTTGTCACAAAAATGCAAGGAGAGGCCTGCAACTGTTTTTTCATTTGCCACAGAGTATGGGATTTCTCAAGGAAATAAAGCTGTCTGTACTATTTCATGAACATTAACAGGGTGGGGGAGAGAAGCAAACAAGAGTCCTCAAATGGAATGGTGGTGTTGTGTACATCTTATGAAGACAGAGGTCCAAAACACACTGCAGGAATAATAATCCAGTCTGAGACCATTCTTATTACCCTGGCTCATTGATAGAGAATCATGGAAATTGTAGTTTACTGTGATACTAGAGCTCTCTGACAGAGAAGGCTAAATGTCTCACAAAATTACAGTTCCCAGGATTCCCTAGCACTCAGCCAGGGCAGCCAAAGCAATCTCAAACTGAATTATTTCTGCGGTGTGTTTTGGACCATAGTTTGCAACCACAGAACAAACAGAACTCTGTGAGCAAATGCTTTATAAAAACAGTAAATTACTTATACTTTGACTACTATATATTTGATGAATTTTTCAGCAGTAGTTTTCCTGCAAGATTCAATGGGCAACTCTTAAATTTTATATACAAATATAATAATGCTGAAATCCCATCCCCCCCCTCGTACTCCAGCTTGGTATTTACCTGTCCAATGTTTCCCAGAAACGTAGGAACACTGGTCTGTCCAAGTGCCGTTTGTGATAACTTAGCTCTAACACTGTTACATCCCATTTCTGGACGTTTGGATCTAGACGAACTTCATCGTATTTAAGATGGAAAGCTTTAACTATAAAAGATGGGGAGAGGGGACAGAACTAGTAAAGTATAAAGCCTAAAATACAAACATATTTTCAATAATTGTGTTTCAGAAAAAGACTGGCAAAAAGGCAGTTCTTAAATTATGACCTTTCAGGAATTCTAGGATGCACTGGTTTCACTTCATGAGTTTTGGGAAACCTCTTACTTGTAACGGTGGAGGCTCTGTGAGAATGGGGAAGCATCTTAAAGATTCCAAGTATGGATGTTCTAGTTATTCACAAACATGAAATACCCACATAAGTAAACCTCTTAGTGTTCCTGCATACTGCATACCTCCAAAATCAGCATGACATAATGGATAATGTTTGAACAGACCGAAGTCCAAATAATCACTCATGTATCAAGTTCACTGGGCAACCTCCTGGACATGACAATCAATCTTACATACTTCTAAATCAAGTAGATAGGTACTGGCAAATCTTTGTAGATACTGTAGGTACTGGCAATGTATGTTTCACAATGATAGTCTTGGAAGGAACACTTGCTCAATTGTGCCTCAAAAGGTTGATGTCTCTTTTAATAAGGATTTTGCCATTTTCAGTTTTTATTACTTGTATTAAAAATAATATAAATTCTGCTGCCCAATTAATATGGGATACTTTTTATTAGTTCATTAAGTTTTTAAACTGATTAATCTGACCACAATTCTTATCTCCTTTTTCTCAAAAGGTCAGGGCAGCATATATTCCTAATGCTTGTTGCTAGACAGTCAAAGATTTGCCAGTCAAAGATTTTTGAATAACAGATATTATTTGAATGCTTCAAAGCATTCAGAGAGGAACATACACCAATGGCCCTTAACACTACCAATTAGGAAAGACCAAGGCAAAGTTTCTGTGATTCTTTAAAGATTTCCCCCCTGAGGCTAAAAGCATTAGCTTTATAAGCACTGTAGAGGTCAA
>NC_056525.1:114984172-115057050 GCF_019175285.1 Sceloporus undulatus
CTAAGTTACAGAAATGAAAAATATAGCTCTTCTGTACCCAGTGGCCTCTTAAACAGATTTACAGCAAGGTGAATGGTACAATTATCCTGCATCAGTGTTGATCAGGCCAGTGTTGTCATGGTATGTGTCTGACAGGTTGTTTCTGTTCATCCAAGCCACTTTTAACATTAAAAGGACCGTGTTCAAATATTCTTTGTGAAGATGCAGTCTCAAAAAAGATCCAGTTTCCTAAATGTACCTCTTACCTCTACAGTTTATGCGTGCGGGGGGGGGGGGGGGCTGTAAACTGCCTTCCTTTAGCATGCACATATACAAAGAATCAGAATGCACAGGACTGAAAGCAAGTTTGGTAAAATGCCTACAGGTGGACCCCCCCCGGCTCACCCATTCAACATCTTTCTGCATTAACAATGTTGAGTACATCATCTCTATGCATCAAGGGCATTTCAAACATTTCTAATAAAAATACTAATCTCATACTTTGTGTTAGACCAAGTTTTCATTTTAGAGAAAGCACAGGAATCATATCTACCAATGATATATGCATTAACAAAGAAATCTATGAATGTCAAACAGATCCTTTGAGTTAGGAGCAAAAGGTATTGAACAAGAATCAATCCACTAAAAGTGACCTTCAAGTTCAATGGACTTGCATTAACATGTGATTGCAAGAAGACCTTTAAAATGGCATTCAGATAAAATATTCATGTTGGTTAAAATGCCAAAATACAAAAGTTTTCATTCAGAATGCTTACTTCCTTACAGACTTCTCTGATATGAAGGGATAAAAGAAATTACTCTCTGCAGAAGCAATTGGTATACAGTTCACAAATAAACAAATTATTTCACAAGAGGTCAAGAGCTATAGATTGGAAAACACAGGATAAAGACAGTACTGTTTTAAGCTTTGTCTAAGTGACATTTTATAGGATTTTAGCCTGTATAAAGTGATATTGTGAGATACTGATGTACTCTAGATGGAGTCTAATCCAGGATTTGAATGATACATTTGCACTTTTTCTTGGATTTTACTGCAATCAGCTTTCTTTCTTTTTAAAAGAAATTTCATCTATATAAATCAGTTTGCTAATCTGTACTGTGGAAAATAGCCAGGTTGCATGTGCTAACTTTTTGGCTTCTGTGCATGTTTCAAGGTCAGGAGCCACATAGCTGTTCCAGATTAAATGCAACGCTCTAAAAGTATATATTCAGCTAGTGCTCACAAGAAGTGTTTCTTCTTGAACTTCATCATGAATAGCGGGGGGGGGGGGGGGGTTAGATACTATAAAGACAAAAATGCATACATGAAGGCTTGCACACCCAAGTCCTATGGGTCATGATTTAAACCTGGATCCTCCTGATATAAACACTTAATTCTACAGTCCTTAGAATCCCTAGCAGAATTATTTAAGTCTCATTTGTTGACCATTCACATTATAGGTCCAGACTTTCGTTGGTTCATTATGCCAAGCAGGAGTAAAAAGGCTATAGATGCTATGGCAGTGAGGGAAAGCAGACAAAGTTGTGGCTGCTGTATTGACAAAAAGAGAAAGCTTCTAGTTCCAAGCAACCTATTTCACCAATGCCTAGCTTCCTCCCTTCAGAGCCAGGGTGCTCTGAGAGGCCAGCTTTAGAAGTCATCTGTGCCATGACTGTTCCACTGCTGTATGATTGGAAAAAGTGTTAAAGTGCAGTGAACCAACAGGATTTGGGCCATTATACTAAAGAAGAGTTTAGGAAACAGGTACTTCCTCCCCTGAGCCTCACCATTAGCACACACATTTTTTCCATTTCACTAGCCCATTTGGGCATCACAAATGAGAGTGAACTAGAAATATATTTTTATCCAATAGCGATACTGAAATGGAACAGCTGAACAGCTATGACAGAGGTTTTATGCTAAGCCAAAACTACTGGCTTAAATAAATCACAATATGCACACACTGTGTGTGGATACATGAATTCATCCTTCAATTCCTCACTCCCTGACTTGCACAGCCTTGCTGAGTTTTAATGCTATAAAGTTTCCTTTGACATGCCATGCCATGAAACAATCTTGATTCAAAATAAGGGTATATAAATCTAACAACTCACTAAAGCTACTTCTTGGCACAGTTTCCTTATGAGCCTCCTATGATTTCATCTTTCTCAGACCACCACCTATGTGTTTGTCTCCAGGTATGGTTGGCTAAATAGAGCTGCAGTTTAACAACTTATGAAGGACCATATATTTTCCTTCACTAACATATAGCCTTCCTTCCATCCCTGCCTCTACGTTCCCTGTCATCTAACTTCTTTATATGCTAGTCCTCTTGCCAGTGCTCAGCTTAATTTTGTTTGGAGTTTCAATCTAAACCAAACTGACAATATAACATTTCCTCACAGAAGCTGGACTACGAACACTTTGGTTTCTTGAGCAGCAGAACATTTCATGCTATGACCAGTCATCCTTAGTGTTAGAGAATTCATCATCCCAATCACAATACTATATAAATCAGTGGTCCCCAAACTTTGTCAGGCTACTTCCCTCTTTACTCTTGCATGATATTAATCTTGGTATTAGATCTACTATTGATGCAGCAGCCAGCTGTCCAGTGACATCTACCTCAGCTGTGCCCAGCTCATCACTGCCTCCTTCTTCGCCTCAGGCTCTCATGTGTGAATATAGCTGCAACAGTGTCCGAGGCCTGCTCCTCTCTCTCATCAATGCTGGGCTTACAGCAAAAAGAAAGCCAAATGCTCTCAGGTTGACAGAAGGCAAAGACTGGCATGGGCAAGAGGCTTCTCATGTCCTGCTCAACTAGCTGCTTGCTCACTGCTCCCTTTGAAACCAGTCACTTTGGGAACAGCAACCAAGAAGATACACACAAACATGGTTTTCTTCTGCTACCTCTTCACTTGGCCTGTCCAATGAAGGATAGCAGGAGCAGCAGTGCAGCTCCAACCTGCCAGTCAAGTTCCAGCAAAGCCCACAAAGCTTAAGCAGGATCTGAAATGTGAACTTTTTGCTGCTTTTTGCTGCTGCTTCTCCCCCATTACCACATACTAAAGGCAGCTGGTTCCACTTGTCTTTTTTGTTTGTCAATACTCGGACTAAAAGTCCCCCTGCCATCCACCTCTCCCTCACTGTCTCCTGAATCTTTCCACTATCCCCAGAGGGCCAGTACTGCCCACTTTGGGAATCACTGATACAGATAATATATTTTCAAATGCAAGGCGAAAAACTGTCTGAGAGTAAAAAGCTCACTTTTTGCAAAAATATCAACAGGTGATCCATCAGGAAGCAACCACGGCCAGCCCTTGAACTGCCAAGCAGGACCCTGCACAAACACTGCTACAACACGATCCCTAAAAGATAAAAAGGGAAAGAAGCACTGAATCCTTCATGTGCCATTCACAGTGTCATGAAGGTACATATATGTTATCTTCCTGAAAAACATTTTGCCCTTTGCGTCCACAATATTTTAAATACATTTCATAATAAGGCTGCTTTCTCCATCATACAGGGATAGTTATCTCCTCGAAGATCACAGAATCATAGAATTATAGAGTTGAAAGAGACCACAAGGGCCATCCAGTCCAACCCACTGCCATGCAGGAACTCTCAATCAAAGCATCCCTGACAGATGGCCATCCAGCCTCTGTTTAAAGACCTCCAAGGAAGATAGCCATGTTTTGAATAATGACTTAACATCTGTAACTATTTGGTTACTGGCCTAAAACATTAATAAAAATAAATAAATAATGAAGAATATGGCCTTCCTATAATTTCAATCTACGCTGAAGTAAGTGAAAAACCTGATTGGATAAAGCATCAGTAGGGTATAATGCTGGACTTTCATCTATGGATACAAAAAGAATAATCTAATGGAAATGGGAGTAAACATCCCCCTCCACATTACAGCCCTCTGCATGCCTTCAAAACCAGTTCTGGGAGACTGAGAAACCCTTCACAGCCTGTTTCTTGAGTGATGCAGAGAGCTACAGAAGGATGGAAGAAGGATATTCTGTTGGATTTCATTTTTGCTTTGAATGTGGTTATTGTTATTGTGATCCTTCAAGTCATTTCCAATTTATGGCAACACTAATACAAACCGCTACGCACTGATCTGGTTTTAAGATGCAAATTTTGAGACTTGGAATAGTGTGTTTATAAAGTATAAAATATAAAGCAGAAGGATCCATGTATTAGGGAAGAGTGTGAGAGTCATGGAGAGCTTCATTTCAGGCATAACACCAACACAATTATAAACAAGACATGATAATATAAACAGTGAATTGACTGATAATGAATCCTACATGAATGCTGGAAATGACTGATACAATCAGATGACTGATGTAATCTGCTGGCAGCCAACTGTATCCTGTGTTACATCACCTCTAAGAATCTGACTGGAGAAGAGAAAGATAGCTATATAAACAGGGTATAGTGACCATTTTTTATCTCACTGGACAAGCTGATCAGGCATGGAAAGATATAAAAAAGCTGCAAGGAAACAAAGAGGAAGTGACTGAGCATCTACCACCTACACAGTTGTGGTTATTAGGCAGCCCAAACTGATAGTGTTGTTTTGGTTGTTAACTACTGATCATGTTCATAAGAGGAGAATCTCTGCTCTCAACCAGCCTACACTAAATAGAGATACTATTTATATATTTGTTGTTGTTATGTGCCTTCAAGTCATTTCCAACTTATGGAGACCTTAAGGTGAGCTTATCATGATATTTTCTTGGCAAATTTCTTCAGAGGGAGTTTGCCATTGCCATCCTCTGAGGCTGAGAGTGTGGCTTCCCTAAGGTCACCCAGTGGGTTTCATGGGCAAGCCAGGATTCAAATCCTGGTCTCCTGAGTGTCCAGTGCTCAAACTATTACATCACACTGACTCTAATTTTTTTATATATATATTCCCATTGTGATTGCAATGGATGCCATAATCAATCCATTAAGATATCTAGCATATGCTGCTAGATATACCAGTGCCCAAGGATATTAAGCCCTTGAGTGTCTGTGTGTCAACAGATGCATGTTTAGAAAGATGGGATTGTACAGATGGGATTGTACAGTGAGCCCACATCATATGTGGCTTCCAGCTGTAAAGACTTCTCCCATGCCCTGGAAGAAGTAATGGGACACGTGCCCGTGGCACATGTCACGGGAACAAGCCCCATTAATTCTAATGGGGCTTAAATTTATGTGCTTTTTCCCTTATGTGGCTGGGTCCGGAATGGATCCCCTGTGTAAGGGAATATGTAATATTGGTCAAGGTGGTAATGTTCCTCCATGTGCTAATTACAGAGAAACCTGCCAAAGAGATGCAAATGGTATAAAGATTCAATCCCTATGAAAGTGTATAATTTTACCTGCCACATAGGATGCCTTATGTGGAATATGACATAATGAAAGAAATGTTCTTAGACACTGACATGTCTATGTTTCACCCTAAGGGGCGTGAAAGCCTGAGACTAAGAGAGAGCCTGTTAATTCTCTCCTATAAACATTCCAATATTTCATTATTTAAGAATGCTTAAATAGAGAGTTGATGCTAACTCTGCCTGTCTGGATTTTACTGCTGGTCACACCATGGACACCCAGGAGACGAGAAAGTGATAAAAGGGACAGATACAGATTAGATGACAAACAGCAAGAAACCATTGATCCTTCAGGAACTATGTCTGTTTCACCAACATAGTTTTTTCTTGGCAAGATTTGTTCAGAGATCATTTTCTATTGTCTAGCTCTGAGGTTGAGAGATTTTGATTTGCCCAGTGGGTTTCCATGCTCACGCAGGGATTAGAACCCAGGTCTCCAAGCATCCTAGTCCAACACTGTACTACACCACACTGGCTCTGGCATAAACATAAAATAGTATAAAGAAAGCAAACAAATATGACTATTAGTTTTTTCTACTTTTTTCATTTATCTCATGCATACATTTTATGGCATAAACATAATATAAACAAACAAACATGCATGCACAATGTAAGTGAAAAATAATAATTTGTGGGTGGCAAAAATGGTTATGGACCTCTAACCTTTGTGCTTCCCTAATGTATATTTCCAAATTTATTTTGTACAGTGGATCCCCCCACGTAAGGAAAAAATGCCTATGCTCGAGCCTCATAGGAAATAGTGGCGCGCCACTGTTTCCCTCCCCAAGTGGCTTACGCGTGCACTGGAAGCCATGGAAAATGCATCCACGCATGGCACTGGCGCACTGTAATTTGAAAAAAAGGAAAACAATGTCCTTCCTGATAATAATCAGAATAGAACTGCGCCAATATCCTATGTTCACTGTCCCCTTGAGTTTCTGTATTCCCAGAGGGCCACACAGTATTGAAGATTAAAGTATATATATTTATTAATGTAACAAGAAATTGAGAACTAATTCTGAATGTCATGGTATAGTGGTTTGAGCATTGGACTATGACTCTGGAGATCAGGTTTTGAATCCCAGCCTGGCCATGTAAACCCACTGGGTGACCCTGGTTAAGTAACACTATCTCAGCCTTAGAGAATGGAAATGACAAACTCCATCTGAAGAAACTTGTTAAGAAAACCTCATGATAGGCTCGTCTTATGATTACCATAAGTTGGAAATGACTTATTTTCTATTTCCATAACTGAGAAATGACTTATGACTTGGCAATGGCAAACTGTATCTGAAGAAGCTTGCCAAGAAAACGCCATGTCTTACGATTTCCATAAGTCAGAAATGACCAGAAAGCACACAAGAACAACAAGAACAACAACAAATATATGTAGATATATTGATTTCACACTTTGGTTAAAACCAACCAAGCCCCTCCCCTTACCAATCTTGCGGCATAAGTTTTAGAGGCTGATCAACCACACGATATGGTACTGTAACACTGACTGTAGTTCCACCAGGCTGCATTTGGTCTTTCCTTCTTTGTATTAAGGTCTCATTTTCTCGCTGACAGCCTTGCTTTTTCTTCTCATCAGATGGCACAAACCTTAAAGATATAAATGGCAAGAGAATTAATAGACTGGTACTAATTGATTTTGTACAGTCAAGGTAAAAACAGGCATTACACAGCCTAGAGATTAATCAGAAATTGGCAGTGAAGCATTGAACAATAAACCTTAAAGCTGCTTCTAAACTGATCAAAACAATTTCACAAAATCCCTAGACCACTACAAAAGAAGACAAGTATATCATTTAAATGGATATTTACATCAAAAACAATGTTACTGGAAATAAATTCCAGATGAGTAGGTGTATTAATCTGTTTTAGCACAAGCAATGAAGAATCCTATAGTACAATACCTTACAGACTAACAAATTTATTAGTGCATTAGCTATTATAGGCCAAAACTAAATGTGGGGGGCGGGGAGGCATTCTAGCCTCAAAAAGCTTATGTCACAATAACTCTCTCAGATGCCACAAGATTCTGTTTTTACTTGAGAAGGAAGACTTGAAAGTCTTGCAGAAATTACATGTTTTAAGAATCTAATCCTAGCAATTACTTAGCTATAAATTCTGAGGATGGGCTGTATTAACTGTTGTAAATCTCCTAGCAAAGAAGAAATCACAGCCTCTGCACAAACACTGATATATATTCAATAGCATACATAGCTGTCAAACAAAAGGACAAATAGCAATCATCATCCACTGTTTGTGAGTTCACAGCATGTTAAAGTTTATAGAGTTTCAAACTGGGGGAAGGACTGCATTATAGCTGTTTACCACGGCAAGGAAGATAAAATTCCTAAACAGGAAATAATCTGGATTAGAGAAATCCAGACAGCAAGATTTTATTGACTAGGGTGTACATCGATGTTACAGTACTAAGTCATTAGGATCATCTAAGTATGTTGAAACAAAAAGGGGTAGACAGGCCAAATGCCTAATATATATATTAACAATGTAAGCAAAGAAATATGCACAGCATATTTAGACAACGCTTTTATTGAATTCCTTGCTTTAATCAATAATATCTTGTTGGGAATGGTCAGTAGTAATACAATTACCAGCCATTAAGTTCCTTTCTCAGACAGTGATCAACATGTACTTCCCTTTAACCCACATCCTACCAGAAAGAGCCTTTTAGTATCCCAGAGACACTTGTTTCCCAGTGTTCACACAGAATTAGACCTACAAATAAGCATTTTAGCAGATCTTAACAATGCCTCTGAGTTCCAGCCTCCTGCATGTATCATTATTACCACTGATAGGGGGGTGGGTAGAAACCACATCTGGGGGGAAATTCTCTAAATCTATAGCATTTGTCACAGGAGTACTTTTTTGTCCTGTACAGAATTTAGTAGTTAAAACATGATGCAGAGAAGCTCACTCACAAAGGGGAAATACAATCTACTCGTGATAAGAGATGGGAGGGGAGCAAGTACACACCTGCCTGATTCTGTTCAGGAAGGACTAAACAGAGATACTGATCACATGCGAGACCAGGATAGATGGACCTGGAACAGCTGTCCACAGAGAATTCACCACACAGCACTCAAAGATGCAATTCGATAATGTTATTGTTGTGTACCTTCAAATTGTTTCCAACTTATGACAACACTAAAAAAAACTAATATGGGGGTTTCTTGGCAAGATTTCTTCAGAAAGGTTTTGCCACTGGCATCTTCTGAGGTTGAAAGAGGGTGACTTGAGGCTAAAAGAGTGTGGTATCTAATTCCATAATATCTGCCGGCTTTACCAACCATTCTTCAGTTGCATGTTTGTCTTTAACTTTCCATTTCTGTGCAAACAAAATTCTTGCTGCTGTTATTTTTTTCTAATTTGTAATGCATCTGCCTAAAACAGTGGCACTATTTTTTCTAAGCAAGTCATTCTTGTCTCTTTTACTTTGATATGAAATACAGTGGACCTTTCCCATCCATGGGGGTTCCATCAACCAAGGGATTATGAAAATGACAGTGGCTCAACAAGGCTGCCTGAAACACAGCAGGGAGGGGGGGGATGGCCAGCCTGTGTTGAAGGGTCAATATGAAATCTGGCACCATTCCTCCCTGATTTCAGACTAAGCCAAAATGTGAGTGCCAAGGCAGGCTTTTTATAGAGTCTTGAGACACTTGGGTGGATTTTCCAGGAATCCCTGAAACAATGGGATTCCCACCTGGTTGATTGTTTGTAACTCCAGAGTTACAAAAGGAATATTTTTGGTTGATGGCGGTGACATTGACTTACTCAAGTAGTAATAGCATCAGGACAACCCCAGGGAATTTGGGATAGGATCAGGTGTGGGAAAGTACAGTGGAGTCTAGCAGAAAGAGTGGCTTAATGCTTTAGGCTGACAAAACTTTGCCTGTGATCTTTAAGAGGAAATGCGCACAACAGGGGGTGGGATGCAGCAATATTCACAGCCATAAAGTTGCCCTTTTAAGGTACATGCTTATGGCCTCTCTGTAACTGCTATTATAACAAAATATTTGTACCCCAAAATAATGCAGGGGTATGCAGAGTGCACTAACATTAGCAATATGCATGTAGATGCATCTACATGTCCATGTGGACATACCACCACTGAATAATGAGGCGTGGTGATCCATGGCATTCAATTGGTAGATCACCAGCCCACTGACATGAAGGCTCCACTGTATGTCTGAAAAAGCTGACACCAATAATAAAAGATGAATGACCTGCCATTTTAAAAGAAGCTCCTCTTCTGGACTTGTAAAAAATAATGCTACCAATGCATTAATCAGGTGATTGTACCATGATCTCTCATATTTTCCCCTTCCTTATAGTGCAATTGGTTTTGATTTCTTCCTCCTTTCTCTTATTATCACTGTGTACTGTAGCCACTATGCTTATAGCAGAACTACCAACATTTACTTTTTAGCAGTGCCTCAGAAGCAGAAATGCATTTAGTTCTTCCAATGGTATACATCCAAGATTTTAGTCAGAAATCAGCTTTTAAGCCTCGGTTAAACTATCTCTGGCTTGTGCTGTCCAGCAAGGTATCTGCATTGGAATGGATGGAATTAGATGAATCCAAAGTCCATTTTCTAAGCACAAGTAACACATGACTAATATTACCTCTGTGTTGTGTTAAAAACATAATTATATATTTAAGCAGTGTAAAATACAGGACTACATGGATATTTATGATGAAAAAGAAGCTTATGCATTTATAGAAAAGTTCTTCTTTAACACTTTAACACTTAATTGAAGGAAACTGACAGCAAAAGAAAAAAAGGGGGGAGGCAATTTCTGAGACTACGACAAAGGCACAGCTTGGATTATCATCCTTATTCTGTCCTACATCTTACAGCAATAGAAGTTCTAGCAATCCATGCAAAAGCCTCTTACAGCTGGAAAAAAAAGAGATGAGAACAGCTGCTACAACTGACCTAAGTCACCCAATGGAACTTTTGTTGCTTTTAGAGAATCATTTCCCTGTTCTTTTAATCCATTCTGGGTCCACTAGATTGTAAAATATATGAACTAAAGGAAACTACAAAATAAATAAGCAAATAAAGATGGAAATAAAAATGGAGCATACTAACAAATAACAACAAGTGAGGTGTTTTACCGCTAAAGGTTTGTGACCATGAAAAGCATTTCTTTGTAGTAGGCGAAGTCAGTGTCTTTCAGTACACTACCATGACTGGCACGCTGTGGATATAGTTTTCATTCTTTAATCTTTATGCTTTATAAACCCAACTGATAATGGAAATCTTGCATTCCATTTAAATTATTATGTAGGTCCAACATTTGTTATAAATGTTATAAAGCACACAGATTAAAGAATGAAAACTACTTCCACTGAGTGCCTGTCATGGCAGTGTACTGACAGATACTGACTTCTACTACAAAGAAATGCTTCTCATGGTCACAAATCTTTAGTGGCAAAACACTGCACTTGTTGGACAAGAAAGAGATAGAACTATCAGAACTAAACAATCAGTGCAGCCTCCTGAGGCCTATAAAAGCAGTGCAGGAAGAAGATCAAGACTTCAAACATAAAATGTGCTAATGGTTGATACATTCATTTTCCAGTTACCAAAGTCAAGGACAGATTTCTTCTTAGGCTGGCAATTAAGACTTCTAAAAATGTGCCTTAAATACAATATATAATATAATAAATGCCTATTTCCTAAGGCAGAACCCACCAAAACATGTATATGATTGGCCAGCAGCTGCTATAAGCTACAAAGTGATATTGAACAGGAGTAATTTGCCCTGAAGAATGAATGGAGCTTAAACCTTTCCCTACTTGCTGTGTGTCCCCTGAAATGTGGTCCCTACACTTCTTCCAACTGAAATGCCAAACCCATGGTTGTGGCAAAAACAGACACCTGGAATTGCAGCTAAAAGAAAAGCTACAAAGGTACTTGTTAAGTTCATTTCATGTGAGTCTGTTAGACTTGCATGCTTGCAGGTCTTACAGAATGTAAAGGTGTTCGTGTAGTTAAAAAAAAGTCACCATGGCGGGTTACAAACCGCCACTTGGGACGTCCTCAGGACGTCCCAGTTTAAAAAAGAGGCATCTCTTCCAGATGCCCCTATTCCTGTTACGGACTCTGTCCGTAACAAATGGCGGCGGCCGTTCCATACGGCCGCCGCCATCTTGACGTAATGGACGCTGTGTGTCTGCACGTCGCGCAGCGCTAATGACGTTGCGAGTGCGCCATTGGCACCTCGCAGCATCATGAGCGCACCGCCAGGAGAAGCTCCATTTTGGAGCTTCTTTTTTGCTCCATAAGGGAGCCGCGCGGTTCGGCTGCGGCGGCTCCCTCACGGAGCAAACAGCAGCGCCGGGAGATCGCCTCAAAGCGGCGGTTTGTAACGCCTCCCCATGTCTCAGAAATGAGTTCATAGTGAATTATCAGAGTATCTGAGACATTTTTTACATTAAGGTACAACCTCTCCCCAGAAAATTTTATGATGGAGCAATCAAGATTTCCACTGGCCAGTCTCTACCACCCACTTATCTCAAAAACCATACCAGATGCATAGAATGGAAATACCAAAATATGTGCAACACTAAAGTACACAAAACATTTTAGTTTAGAAAAAAATGACGGAGGACAACATTTAGGACTCTTGGAATTGGGATGGGGGAAATGGTGCAGTTGTGATGGGAGAGATAGGGAGAACGATTAAATCATAATGAACTGTTTGAAGAAAAAAGATATATTTCTGTCTCTTTCATTACTGTGCAAAACTCTAGGAAAGTGTCAGATAGCAGATTCATGATAGCTGAAAAACTAGTGCTTCATAAAACACAAGTAATTATGGGATCCGTTATGGTGATGGTCATGTGCTTAAAAAGGTCATTAAGCAAATTAATGGCAGATAGATCTAAGGATTTAAGAACTGTCTAGCTAAGATTAATGGAGAAAGATAATTGCTTCACGTCCTTTCTTGTAGGATTCCTATAAGCATCTGGCTAGTGACTGTGGAAAATCAGGGTGCTGAACTAGTTGTAATATTTAATTTGAAGACATGTGACTTTGAATATTGCTTCCAAACTACATGTAACTGGTTCTGTGGCTCTGAAAGTAGCCTGAATATTCAAAAATGCCTTCAAGTGATTTAAATTAATTCTATGGTCAAGCCATTACCTCAGTGAGAAATCCTCACTTGGAAGTGAGGACTCAGGTCAGTGTCAGGGGAGGGCAACGGCAAACTCTGAACAAATCTCACCAGCAAAAACCCATGATAATCCCATGATAAATCTTGCCAAGAAAATTCCATTGCCTTAGGGTCACGTAAGTCAGAAATGACTTCAAGGCACACAAAACACATGCACACACCAAAAGGATTCCATTGTTATAGCCGAAAAGTAGCAGTTCAAGTATCTCAACTATAACGTAATTAGTGCTGGCTTTCAGTATAGGGATTTTCTCGACAAAGTACCATGAAAGCGCTGTACTAACCCCCAGTTTTAACAATGCAAGGTATATACTGTTGTTATTATGTGCCTTCACACTGACTTCAACTTACAAGAACTGCATCACAGGGTTTTCTTGGCAAGATTTACTCAGAAGTAAATCTGAGATTTACCACTGTCTTTCCCTTAGGCTGAAAGGATGTAACTTGTTCAAGATAACCAAGTGGATTTCCATGGTTGAGCAGAAACTTGAACCCTGGTCTCACAAAGTCTTAGTCCAGCATCTAAACCACTATATCATGCTGACTGTTAAACATTGTGCACCATTAGCTGGCACATAATCGACACTTTATCTCAACTCCCTGAAATAATCTGTCAGATATATCACAAAGAATAACAACATTTTAAGAAAACTGGTTAGGAAAATATTCATAGTGAACTTTAAAAAACAGGGTAGGACTTTAAAATGGAAGCAAACTATAATAAATATGTTTAAAAAGTAAAGCCCCTTTTCCAGGTTTGAGTGCATTGCTCATATCTGTATACTAACTTAATTGATACACAACATGTTTTTCTACAACAATCACTGTTTTTTGTTGTTCTGCCAAGTAATCTACACTTCGGTTACCAGTTTTCATCTACAAAATCAAATTACAGTCACAAAATGCAGGCACTGCTTGCAGAATGAATTACCACTTCACATCTGAAGATACTCTTTTATGAAATATATTTTATTCAGCTACTTACTTCAGATCCTGCAGAAGATCTTTTGCATTAAGCATAGTTATTAAAGAGGTGGTAGCTGCTGGAATAATTATTATGGGTGTTCGAGAACCTGTAGAGAGAGAATTAAAAAAAAACATTTTACTAGCAGATACAATTAAAACAAAATATATTTATCATCATTATTCTTTTCCCTGGTGCCCCCTTCCTCCCTTTGACAGACAGACAGACAGACAGACAGACAGACCCCTATGAAAGATCTAAAACTAATTGTAACTCTATACTTATGATACACTACTTCTGGTTATAAAAGAGACAATTAAGTTAGGAACAACTCACCTTTTTTCTGGTTCGGAGGTGGTCTTGCTTGGGAGACTGAGAGAGAAAACCAAAATAACTGGTTTAGCAAATGAATTTGTTTGTCTATGAAATTGCTTAACTCTTTCTAGAATAAATTCACACAATAAACAAATCTAGAGTAATAATATCAGTTCAGTTCCAACTTTCATACTGGCTAAGAAACAAATGATAAACCAGGAAGCCACCAGAAAACAAACAAAAACCTAGCTGGCCTTGCACATTGTTATCCTCCAAATTTCAAAGAGATAATGCTGTTGTTTTTGATGTTGTTTTATTATTGTAAGCACTACAAGAAGATCAAGGATACAAAGCACTTACATAGCCAGTGCATTCACCATACATAGAAATTAATATAGCAAGAGCAATAGCATTTGCATTTCTATGCCACTTGATAGTGAACTCAGTACTCTCTAAACTGTTTACAGTCTGTAATCCAATTGCACCCAACAAACTAAGTATTCTTTTTATGACCTATGAAAGGATGGAAGGCTGAGCCAACCTTGTTGGCTGCAGTAGCAGCATTTAACCACTGCACCGCCAGAAAGCCCACTGCCCTATGAATTAAGGGCTTCAATTTACCCAGGAGTAGTTACATTGAAATACAACGAAACTGTTAGCACAGATTAGTTGCAGCCCTCAGACAGAAGGCCCACAGGTAATGTGTGGCTTTGCCTCCTCACATTCTTCTTGCCTAGGAATCTAGAAATCATCTTATTAATCAACTGTGCTCACATAGGTCTGTAAGAAGTTTTCTCCCACTTATCTTTGCAAGCAACACTGCTTTCTGCAATATCCAGTTAGCTTTTGATTACAAATATTCCCCATCCCAATGAGGCCCCAGCCCACAAGAGGAGACCAGCTCCAATAGTCACCAATGCAGTATGCCTTGAGATGAATATGATGCAAGAATGAAAGCATGAAGCAACAGAAACAAATCATTCATCCATGTTTCAGGGCTGTGAGGACTTCTGGACCATGAAAGCAACATCTTATGTTGCTCCAAGCTGCAGGGAAACTGTTCACTAATGCCAACATGTTTTAAGAAACTACGTAATTATGTAAGGTACTTATATTACTGAGTACTTATAGGACTGCAGATGAAGTTGGTATCAACTTCAAATGACACAATGTGACACTCTTCTGACAACAGTATCTATTATGACACAGTATCGTTTTTAAAAATTTAAACAGTGCCACCAGTGATCATGATTGTCAGTGGAGTTTACACTATATTTATACAATAAATAATACTAAAAAATTAAACCACTTTCCTAGGTAAATTCTGAGAGAATGCTTTGTGGCACTTTGCTTATTTCTTTATACTCTGCAATATGGAAGGTCAGCCATGATATGGGCCAGCTTTTGTACTGATGAAAGCCTGTATAGGCCTTTCAGTTAATGTGTGTGAAATCGCATCTGGCAGTGTGACCCCATGTGTGACGATTTATCCAGATGTATTTCTGCTCTTGCTATTTCTACCCTTTTCGTATCATTGCCTGTCAGCTCCAAACACATTCTTATTCTCAACAGCCCTGGTGAGATAAATATGACAGGCAGTATGACCTTTCTAAGCACAGGCACACTGCCACAGAGATAACAGAACCAGTAAAGAATTCCAATACCATGCAACTCTAAATACATTAACAGTCTATCTTCAAAGATCTTTTAGATAAATCTGATTCTATAACAAAAAACAACTATTTTACACTTGATAAAAATAGATGGGATAAAATTATTTAAGAACGGTCATTTAAAGAGTAGTTTTCCATTATCCTCCTAAAAAAACTTGTTAATAGATGCATCTAGAAAAGCTGAACAATATGTATAGTTCCCACTGGGAAGTCACAAGGAGCTATTACGATTAAGATGCCATTTGAGTTGATCTAACTCAAATAGACACCCACACCCACACACATTTTACTTTCATCAAATTTCTCTGTATTATATTGCTATTTAGTACCTATTAAACAGCATTATTCCTCCCTGATGTGGTCACCATTTAGCATGGCCCACCAGCACTTTTATGGCATCTGTTATTACTATGATCAATTCAAGAAGCAGTTGCTGTTATAACTCAGCACACGTTGAATACCTCTTGATGTCTGAGATATTGAACAAATCCTTTCTCTTGAACTCATATACAATGAACGGAAGCCCTATAAGCAAAGGTGAAGGACATGCCAAACACTAAAAATTTGGATCAACTGGATTGTCAAGTCTCTTCCCATGGAACACCAGGAGCTTCCAAATGTAACAAAGTGACTGTTATACATTTTGGCAATGGTACTGAGATGGGTTAGATTCTTAGTCTCCTTTGCAAGAAATGTGATTCTACAGCTGTGTATTAATGCAATCATTGTATCAAGCTGCCATTCATTCAGTGAGCAGTATAGCTGCATTCTTGTGATTTTATGTAAAGATTACAGTGGACCCTTGTTATACGCTACTAATTACAGACTGGGGCCACAATACTTTCTACAAATCAAGCAAACAAAACCACAGTGCACCCGAAGCCTAGCAACACATTTTAACATACTGATTAAAATAAAAAAAAATAAAAAAAATAAAATCATTAACATATAAAGTGATTATTAAAACCGCTTATACCTGGCCTTGTTACAGGCTGTGTTGCTGGGGTTTGGGTCTTCCGTGCTGAAGCTCCCTCCTTTTAAAGAAACAGAGGAAAAAGCCAGCCTTTAATATAGCATAAATCACAATTACGTACATATAAATACAGAGCTGTTACATGAAAAGAGCACAGCAACAGTTATTAAATAGGTAATACATTCTTTAAACAGTTTTATTTGTTTTTAAAAACCAGAGGAATAATTCTGACTTCCAAACCTTTATTGACAGCAGCCAATTTGATACACATTTTTAGAAAGAAAGAAGTTACTTTGATGAATGGAAACAAGAATCTATACCAAGGCTTATCCAACCTGATGCCATCCACTTACTATGTTGGGTGCATGTAAACGCATGCTTTCAACTACAACTTCTAAAAAGTCCCTGAAAGCACATGACTACATTAGAAAAGATGTAATACAGCAATGTAAAATGGTCTATTATGTATAGAGTTACTAAAAGTGACAAAAACACACAATAAATATCAAGTGCATTAACATATAATAAGTGTCCACTATGAAATGAAAATCAGCTAGTTAAATAGCAACAAGGGAGTCAAATGATAATAATATTGTAAATACTGTATTTTTTGGCGTATAAGACTACTTTTTAACCAGGAAAATCTTCTCAAAAGGTGGGTGTCGTCTTATACGCCGGGTGTCATATTATAGGGCAGGTTTTGAATCTTCCGAGCTGGACTGGAGAATCTGTGGTCGCCGCGTATGGTGAGGGAAGCTCAAAAACGGCCACGGCCGCATCCCCGCCATATGCGGCAATCGTATGAAAGCAGCTACTGCTCTGAGTCTTGGAGACAAGGAGGGATGGGCAGGCAGGGAGAGGTGACCAATCCAAGCAGGCTTTGTATACAACAAGGTTTCCTGCTAAGGACTTGCATGTCATAAGCATTTGAATTTAAATTATCATATTGAAATCAAATCTGATGTTTTTTAAATTTTTATTTGGTGTGCGTTGGAAGAGGTAATCAATTATACGGTGAGTACATCCCAAACTCTATACTTTAACTGGAAAAGTTGGGGGTTGTCTTATATGCCCAGTCGTCTTATACGCCAGAAAATACGGTAATAGAAAATTTTAAACACAAAGTTGAGAGATAGTAATTATAACAACCAAATCTTAAAGAAGAAGTTATGAAGACAGAATTTCTATGCACCATAAAAGACAGCCACTTCTTTTGCAATTACCAAAAGGTTATCTTTCTCATTGGTGTGCCTGTTTTGATTTGAAGATGTTTATCTTGGCAGTATACCAATAATTTTTGGCCTACCTTAAGAAAACTATTTGAAACAGTAATGTATCTAGAATTCATTTTAAATTACCATATTATTTACAGTATTTATTGATTCACATTGCAACTGTATGCTTTAAAGCATTTTTAATGTTTTAGTGTGGACTGCTACCACCACTGATATTTGGTATACACCTACCATTTAGAACCAGCAAAAGTGGCAAAGTCCAGCAATAACCAATTTGGGCTTTTTCACTGAAAATGGGCAACATCCACATTAAATGAATCTATTTATTCCTCCATGAGTTTGATTTTTCAAAAGCAAACTGCTGGCTAGGTTTTTTTTAATGTACAGTTGTCCTTTGACATTTGCAGCTTTGAAACTCATGGTTTTGATTGTTCACAAGTCAACGCCACTGCGTATGCACTCCTCCTCCTTATCCCTCTTGGGCTTTTCCCTAGGGAAAATAACCCCCACCCCCACCCTTACCCAGGACAGGGAAAGACAGTTCTCTTGCCTTGGGAAGGGGTTTGGGGAAAGTGAATGTGCCCTCCTTCCTGCTGTTCCAAGGCTTCAGGGAGCTCCGAATGTGTGCTCCCCTGGCCTTCCAGTGCCTCAGGGAGCTTGCTAGAGCTGTTTGAGGCTTTGGAAAGGAGATGGGGGCACACACGCATGCACTGCTCCCCCCCCCCCGCTTTATTCGCAAATTTTGACTGTTGCATGGGTTCTTGTGCCCCTAACCTCCGTGAATGTCAAGGGTCGAAATCAGTACTATCTTGCAAAAGTCCACAAACGTTACTAAACCATAGAGGTGTTCACTGTTATCTGCCTGCAATACCTATATTTGGAGAAATATTTTGAAATTTGGAGGCCAAATGAAGAAAGCAACTATTTTATGGTGGAATCCTATACTGAAGATGTGCTAGCTTAGAGGCTATAGCATTGGATTGAAAGCCTGATATGCTGACAAAAACAGGATGAAGTAATGGACAGTGCAGAGAAAGAACATTCCAAATCCTATACTCTTTCAATCAGTGGGAATACTCCCAGTGATATGTAACTCTACATTGGTCCCAGGCTTTGTATAGAGTCCAGTCTGCCTGTGATGATCATCCAACCTGAGTCACCATGACTTAAAAATGGAATTTAAAAATTGTACCAGATTTGAATACACACCAAAAAAAAAAACACGTTTCAATTTTTTAAAACAGAAACATTTAAGAAGTTTCTGATTTTTAAAAAATTAATGGAAACCTCCAGTTTCATAAAGCTAAACTTGGACAAAAGCTGTCTTAGGAAAGCCTGCATTCCTTGATAAACAAAGAACACAAGAAAATATATTTTGTGTTCACAGTACAGCACACTAGTTCCAGTAATTGTGTTATAGCTTGAAACATGGTGCCAGGAACTATAAAATAATCACAGATTATTGAATCCAACCAATGTCATTCTATATTGTATCAGAAATGTGTGTGTTTATTTGCCAGTAAATTCAGTTTGTGGGATTTTTTTAATTCAAGTGCACAGAATTGAAACCTAGCCTTCAACAAGTGATTCCACTTAACATTTCTCAACCATTCCTTATAAACAGAAAAATATCTATGCATGCAGACTAGGCAGACAAATGTTTTAAACATCCAATAACATAAGAACAACACCAGAGGGGTCTGTCTTTGTGTTCACGTTGTGAGCTTCCCATGCTCATCTCATCTAATCTGGAAAGCAGAATGCTACTAAGTCTTTGGTATGAATCACCCCAGCAATATTTATGCCATCTCTTCATAAGCTTAAAAAAACCCTTCTCATTTGGTTAAAAACAAAACAAAATGCAAAACAGTTAGTTATTACTGTAATGTAAAAATGCAGTATCACTGCTTTCATTCACATGTGAAATTCCACTGGACAAATTGGTACTGCTGATGCCAATGGAAACAGCTTGCCAACCATGACAAAAATCTTTTAACACACATGAGTCAAGCAGATTATTTTAAAATTAGTTATTGTGAAGTGAACCATTTTGATGGAACCAGAATTAGTTGCCAATAAACACATATATGTTTGACACTAAATCAGTGTCTAACAGGAGTGGAAAAGTAAGCAAACATGCCATTTTCTCTAAGCAAAGATTACCCTTGCTCATTATCACCTGTGAAAACCATGCAACCATCTATATCATTATGATTACATATATTTGAAAACATTACAGCAGAATGTTCCCAAATGGGCAAAGCTATGACAAGTGAGTGGGAAGCTTACACAGCATAAAGATTATCTCTGTTTAGTAAATATTGCTTGTAAAATGACCCTTAGATGCCTTTAAAGCAAACAAACAAGCAAGCACAAGAACCATCAAACCAAATCAAGAATCACCAGTTTTTTTGCAGTATGAATTGGTAAGCAAATTAATTCACCATGACTATGTCATATAATTTGCTGCTTCACAATTTTTATTCACTTCACACAGCCTGTGTCGAAGTAGGAGCAGATGGCAAAATTCACTAAGGTGAACAAAAGTTGAACAGCAGTATTATTGAGCAGACTGCATTAAAAAAACAACAATACACACAATATGTACTGTTACACAAAATCTAAATTACACCTTTTCCCCTAACAATTAAAATCTGGAAATGGGTCACTGGGCTAAATATAAAATTAGTTTTACCTAGTGTAGACTCATTATATCAAGTCTGGTTGTGACTAATAAGTCTTACCCATTCCAGTGGTTTATTCTAAATAGCATGACCACTAGGTTTAACTCTGTGAAACAACCCACCCTGAAAGGTACATAGTAGGCCAACTCCATTTGTCCTGCTTATGAAGACTAGAAATCAGTTATCTCCTTTCAGAAATTCAATAACATGCAAGAATAATCACATATTGTGAATAAAAATGGTTTGGTTTGGTTATCCAATAGGCAAAGCACAACCTCCTTTTCTTTCATAGTGGCATTCTTAGATTTAAACTGGTTCATAGCAAACTATGAACCCCTATATACTGTATGCTGGCAGTCATAAAACCCTTTGCACAGCTGCAGCGTTAGGTGTCACAAATCACTACAACTGCAAAATGCATTGGCATGTGGTTGCACACAATTGTGGGCAATGTATAGCTACCTCTAAGTATCACATTTAAATTTGTTTAGTTATCTCTACCTCCATATTCTCAGTCTTCCACTCTGAGTATTTATAAGAGAATATCCACCAAGCAGGATTTATAGGGAGGATTTTTTTTATGCCAATGATCTTATCCCTTGTTTCAAACTGCTCTTTTCCCCATACACACAAAAAGGGGTGGGGGCCATGTTGTGGGTGGCAGTTCCTCAATTCTCATCCCACCCACAAGGCTCTCAGAATGTAGAAATCAATCAATCAGTTTGGAAAGCCAACAAGCAAAAGTGGTCAGGGTGGACTTCTAGTTTTGCTGTCTTTGTTTTATGCCATTTTTTGGGTTATGTATGATCCTTATAGGGTCCAGAAGATAGACAATAAGCTCTTGTACTTTCTGCAAATTGCCCGCCTCTAGTATATAGCCTCAAATGGCATTCATGTTGCAACAGTCCTTCGGACACCTTCTGTTGTTTTAAAGAATTCACTTTTTCCTTCTTGTTTTATACCTGTATTTTATAATGGAATATAGTTGATAACAAACATCATTCTAAATAATAGGATGTTTTAAACAAAAACAGTTTTAAATCAATAACTTATTTCCACAGGGCCATTCTGATCAAGATGGGAAGTGTTTTTACTACTATGCTTCTACTGTTACCATTCCCTTTTTTTAAAATGAGGAAGCCTTGGCTTTTTACTTTGTAACTATTCTGCTGCACTGTGAGACATAACATAAATGAACACTTTAAATTCCTCAAAAGCTCCATATGCTATCTCCCCACTGTCTTACAATAACCGTGTAATATCAATCTATATGATTCCTAAACACTGTAGATGGAGGGCTGAGGAACAGTAGCTCTCTAAAGTGATCCAACTTCAAGGCTGATGCCCGATCTGAGCCAAGGACTTCATATTCTTTGCCACTATTTTCCATAAGCTTCAAATAAGTTATATTCAATGTAGCAAATGTTCTTACAAGCAGGTTGCAAAGATCTATAATTTCAAGGAGAACTGAATACTAAAAGCTGCTGGCTTTAATTCTCCCCTGCCAATGATATACATGACTGAGTAAAATAGAGGTTATTCAGCCTCAGTGAAGACATGAGCTAAACATATGAGATATAGGAAGAACTCACAAAGCTTAACTCTCTGCAAGTACACATATCAGAATTACATTCACTGAGAATGATGGATGAGGTTGGGGTGTGTAGAAACAGCAGCAGATTATTTCCAAAAAGTACATATCTACCATAGCGCACTGCACACATTAACATGCACTGCTGTTCTGGACAGCATGTTGTTCCTTAACATCTGTTTTGAAAAACTGGTTGCTAAATCTCTTTACACCATAAAAAATTGCATAAGGTAGTAGAGTGGGGGGAGAAGGATGGCAGCAACAGTGTGGCAACATCTCCCTTAGATCTTAAACCACAGAACTGTACTGTGTATGTGTGTGTACCCGCTTGCACATAGATATGGGGGAAGGAATAGCAGCAGTGGAAAACGTGACCTGATGGTTTGCATGTACACTGCGTGGGCAGCGTTTCCAGCAAAATTGCTACACTTAGCTCTAAAAGGTTCTGATCAGTTCTGCCCAAGTGCAGAGTAACCCATGCGTGTTGGATCATTGAGACTACAAAGAAAAACCAACAGTTATTACATCTCTGCTGAAGCAGAGCAAAACCACTGCACAAATCTCCCCCAAAACATACAGTAATTCTGAAAACTAAAGCCTCTTGTCACATTTCTCTGTAAAAGCATGCTGTCAGTATAGCTCATCTGACAAATAACATCACCAACTTATTTTGAGAAAGATGAAAGCTATGTGAGGAGGAGAAGTCAGCCAACTTCTCATTCTCCGTTTCTTTGACAGTGAGTTTGTTTTAAGTACACTCAACATGGACAATGTATGCAGTTTTACAGACATGGATGTCTTCGGGTTTCTTGGAAGAAGACCTCTCACATTGCCCAGACGGGGCCAGTAAGACTCAAAGGTCAGTGGGACTACTCTTGGGAATTTTTATCAGTCGATCAATCATATAAAAGAAATTTTCCCCACCCCCACAAAAAACCTCCACATTGCTACACCAGCTAGGCCACTGATTCTCAAACTCTGATTCTACAGATATTTTGAAATTCAGCTCCCAGAATTCATGACTGTTAGCCAAACTGGCTAGGGCTTCTTGTGAACTAAAGTCTAAAACTCCTGGAGGAGCAAAGTGTGCAAACCACTGACCTAGATGGATCTTATCACTGAAGACCTTGTTTTCACAAGCAGAACCACAAGCATTATTTTTGCAAGTAGAACCACCAGATCAAACTTGTCTTCATAGATGTTAGGAGGAAAAGTAGAAAATGAACTTTTAGGCTGGTTTATTTGAGAGGAATGTCTCCAAGTCAATATCAGTTAGGAGGAAGAAGAGATCAAATAAAAGTAATATAGGCCTCAGCACTACACATGCACATATATTTCCTTTTATTGAAGATCTTCATAAGACTAAAGCTGGCAGAGATTATAGCTAAGAAAGGGATCTCATCCTCATTGAGAATGGATTTTATGCTGCTTTAATTTATTTAAAACATTTTTATGTCATACAGTAATATTCTCTAACAAAAAAATGTTAAAATATAGCAAAACAGTAAAAACCAACAGCAAAATGTCACCACCAGTAGCAAATAAAACTGTAAAATAAGATGCACAGTAAAAAAATCACCACCTTTATTTCTTACTTGAAGCCCTGAATGTCCCCTGCTCTGTATCTGTCAATCTGTATCTAACTACAGTTCCTTTAAGTATATGGTGGTGGTCACTTGCACTTCCAAGATTGTGAAAACAAAAGCTGGGTGTTATCAATATATTGGTGACTTATTAAACCAAATCTCTGGATGATCTTCACTTAAATATTAAGGGAGGACTTAGCAAAAACCAGCAGCAACTCTGGAATTGGCTGTCCAATCAGAAATTGAAGCACTACCAAGTAGTATAAAAAAACTGCAGAGAAATCCAAGAGAATGAACAGGGGTCACACTCCCCCATCATTCTGGCAAAGGCCGTCTTACAGGACAATAAGACAGTTTCTGTTGCAAACTCAAACCTAAACCCTGAATGAAATGCAGCTAGAAAATCAATTTCTTCCATAACTTTCTGATCAATTGGGCTGCTAGGAAAAGAAGGTTGACTGTTGGTGGTTTTAAGGGCCACAAAAAAAAAAAAAAAAAAAAGCAGCCACAGCAAACAAAACAGCACTTACCTGAAGACTCAAGATTTTCCATTTCTTTCTACATCAGTTTGGAAAGAATGCTAATATGAACATCTACAAAGATGATTCCCAAACTTTGGTCCTCCAGATGTTTTGGATTTCAGCTCTAAGAATTCTTGACTATTGGCCAAACTGGCTGAGGCTTCTGGGAGTTGAAATCTAAAATGCCTGGAGGAGAACAGTTAGATACAAATACAAAGCATGTCTCCCAAATATGGTTTTTTGAGGAGATAGGGTAGTTCCTCTGTCGGGTACATATGTTTAACTATTCAATTATGTTTAAAACAATTTGCATTTTGAAGGAAGAAGGAACAAAAATCCAGCAGTAAATTAAAGAAGTGTATACTGAAAGGATCACGAACAGAATGGTACAGGATTTTTGTACTTCATTTAAACTGGAAGTACTCCAAAACTGGGGAGAATATGAAATAACGAAGACTTGTGCTTTTTGCCATGTATGCTTTACTCATAATAATGAATAAGAAATGAAACCACACGAAGACTGCTACATCTATCATTTTCTTAAAATTGGCATTCACCACAGATATACTAGTTTCTGTCATTACTAGTTTCAGTTCTAGATATACTAGTTTCTGTCATTACAAATGTTATGCCTAAACAAACTAGCACTGAAAATCAAAGACAACAAACTCCAACCCATATAAAGGACCCTTTCAAGCTCAAAGTATCTTCAATTACTTTTATTTAGTATGGTGCACATAAACCAAATGACATTTTATAAGTCCAAAAGATCAAATCCAATTAAAAAAAAAAAAAGCAAGCATGAGCCAAATCAGTTTTGTGGATCGTAATAATAAAGATATTTTTAAAAGTTTTGTTCAAGAGGCAGACCCTATTGTCCAGATACATGGGCCAAGAAAAAAAAGTTTGAAGACTATGAACAATTGAGCTTGTAAATAAAGTTCTGAAATGGCATGCAGAAATTGGTCTTTCTTGCCATCTGCTGGATAGGGGAAGATTTTTGGTTTTTCTCCTGAGAAGTTTATGCAAAGGAAAATGATCAGATTATCGATTATTATACTTGAGGTTACACAGTGGTATATTTTTTCCACCCATCCTCTGTTCACATAGTAGAGAGAGGTGCCCAATCTGAGTAGACGTAAAACATTTTGGATGTAGCTCTTTAAAGACAAGTGGCCATGTTTACACCTCATGTTATACCTTATTTTAGTGTTATATGAATGAGTAGGCACATGCCACAGCAATCCTTCAACTCAAACAAAACTTTCGTCTTCTAATGTCATGCTATGTCATTCAGACCTGAAACTATGATTAAACCTAGTTATGACTAGTTAAGACAATGGTCTGAAATTGGCTTGTTTGAAATGAGCCACAGTCAATATTAACCAGTCTACTGACTTGGTAAACCACAGTGAACCAGAAATAACATCTTATAACCATCTCCTTCTGGATGTGCAGGGGAAAGGGCTCAGGACAAGTTTGTAAGCCTGAGACTTGCTGTGGGTCTTTTATATTGCACTAAATTATTTAGTACCACATGTGAACACAGCCAATGTATGGCTGAAAATATCAATGGAGGGTTCTTATTATTCTGAAAAACCTTAATCTGGGACAAAACCAAGATATAATTAATTATGACATCAAAAGTGAATAAACTTCTTGTATATTCTCTGTAGCTTAATACTTGATTCTTATTTAATGTTCATTGATGTCAGCTATCGTATGTCTTTGACTATAAGTTGACCTCATGTATACATCAAGGGAAGGTTTTGGAGGCTAAAATTATGGATTTCGTATAAATGTATAAATCGTGGGTAAAATTTAGAGGCATGTGACAAAGGATCTCTAGGATGAAGCAAAGGAAAATAATGCCAAAGAACTTAAGAAAATTACACAGGCATAACTGTTTGTGCTAATGCTAAAGGCAGGATAGATGAGAGAGCAAAGGGGTTTCAGTGCTTTCAGGACAGATTACATTTTTACCTTTCACGAAGGGATGGTTCCCTTTTTATAAAGTACAGTACTTACATTGACCTGTGGATAAGGTGACTCAGGTTTTTGGGGTCAATTTTTTGACTAAAATTTCTTGTATATACTCTATATGAGTATATACAGTAATCCCTGAAATATGCTGTACAGGAAAGATGAGTGAAATCAATAAAATAAAAGCAAGGTCCAATCAAAGGTAATAGAGAAATGGACTGAAAAAAAGACCAAGCAATGTATAAAATGGACATATATGCAAAACATGACATGTCAGGATCTGCAGGAGCCCTGGATTGTCAGGTTTTGTAAATATACCCAATGAGTGCTACCATGAGAACGACCAACTTGCAAAATATATAAATAATAAATAAAATTTAAAAATGAAAAAAAGAAGAAGAAAAAATTAACAACATGTTGGTAGCTCTCCAACGTAAGACTAAATGCTTTCAGATATGGTAAAGGAAGTGATCATTAGTGTGAACTTTAGTTTTAGCTACTGCTTTTGAACTTACTCTTCCCAGCCACCTACTGCACACGCATGCATGCATGCACACACATGGAGAGAGGGACAGAGACAGAATTGGAGAATTTCTCATTTTAAAGCCAATTACTTAACTGAAAAACCAAACGTATACTGTACTTTTCCAATATTGTAGTCAACACTTTCTGCTCCTAATGGAAAAAATGTATGGTAAACTACTGTACATCTATCTCAAGTTATCATTCAATATGTCTTTTCACTGAACTAGTGCTGTCTATTCAGATAAACTGATCTATGCCTGAGTGGAAACTGAAGCACAGAAAAAAATGCTGATTCACATAAAAAGCAGATATATGACATAAACCTGGCATTTGGTGAGTAAGGACTCTTTGATTAAACTATTAACTATTTCCCACAAGATTCTGATTTGTGATATGCCAAGTGGTCCAAAGCATATGGGAATATGTGGCCGCTCAAAAATACTCTACTAGGCATTTGTAGCTCCTCCCGGGCAGTTCCATGGTCAGTGTCTGTTGGACGCTGACCACAGAGTTGAACTGGAAGACCTAGAGATCCTGGAGGATCTAGAGGTTCCTAAGAGGGGTGTCCACTCAGGTAAAAACATGGTGTTTTTGTTATTTGCAGTTTTTCCATATTCACAGGGGTCTTGTGCCCCTAACTCTAGTGAGTATACAGGGACAAGTGTATTCCTAGAGAAGACTTGCACATGTAATAAAGTTAGCCTTTCAGGTGCCCACTTTCTTTGAAAACAAGAAGACTTCCTGTTATACGGATGCAACCTCAGCCTGAAAAAGAATACCTATCAGATCTCACCATATATATCTCTTCTATTTTGTACATAAAAGTATTAAAACAAATGTGTATTCCATCCTTCCCCAAAATATTGGGAACGTCACATTTTGGAACTGGTATTCTATATTTGCAAAAAGTGCACAATGACACAATTATGTTTATTTACTGTAAGTACTTCATGGGTAAATGATGAAAATGATGCATTGTTTTTAAACTATTGGAAATACACAACTCTTATTCATGGGTGTCCAGTGTTAGTGGCCCATTCAAACAACTATATAACTCTATCTGACAGATAATGTTTGACTACAAACTAAGATGTCAATGCTTCCTTGCATGTAATGAGAGCTACACGTGATTGGCTAGCACAAGAATTTCAAGCAACCAACAAGCATTTGGAAGTTATGTGAAGTATCAAATTAACTGAACACTGTTCGATTAAAAGGAGTGAGAGAAGGAAAAAGATATTGCATACAAATTATGGAAGGGGGCTGCAAGCACCAGCTTGTGACGATCATTCGGATCCCCAATTAGACCCTTATTGTCTTTAGTTGTTCTTGCTATTGTGTGTACACCTTTAGGTTTTTCACAACTTAGGGGTTTCTTGGCTAAATTTGTTCAGAAAGGGGAGGCCTTTGCCTTCCTCTGAGGCTGAGAAAGTGTGACTTCCCAAGTTCTTAGATCGCAACCAGGCTTATATAAGGACTTATAAGAGGTGGTGCTTCAGATAGCCTGGTAAGCCATATATCTCAAATCTTCTGTTATCATCCCTCTAGCTGCAGCTGAGTTCATCTGGGAAGATTAGTACTGGAAATGAGATTGTTGTTATTTAAAATTTCACTGGCAGGGATTGTGAGAAGGGAAGAGTAGGTTGAGAGGGCATGTATTGGCCTCATTTTTCCCTTGGAAAGAATAGTAATGCGAATTCTCATATCAGTCCCAGTTTGACATAGAGATATAACTACAAAATTGCACAAAGCGTGGATCAGTAGTGACTGGTGAACAATTGACTTCTACAGAACTGATTCTGCTTTCCAACTTGCATTTCTGCTTTGATTCCATACCCCTGTTTTCATGGCTGTGACTTTCTCCTGTGCTCCTGGCATAAGCTTCTGTCTAAGCATTCAACTGTCACCTCTTTCAGCTCATGCAGTACTGACCAACAGAACAGCCTCAGGCTTCATTCTCTCTGTCCTTCCCTTTACTCTCTCTTCTCATAGCTGTGCCAGTGTGGGGGAAGTACAAGGAAGATAGAGCTAGACTGCTGCGAGCATTGCCAAAGAATGCCACAGAATGTCTAACAGCAGCAGAAAACAGCATGGCTGTAATTGTTCTGGCTCATTCTGAATCTAAACCTGTGTGCACAAGAGGTAAGCCTGAAACTTGGAGACCTTTTATGAATTGCAATGTGAATTGTTTCTTGTTTCTTCTTTTAAACTCTGTTACTTGCTATATGACACTTTTTAAGGTGATTTTATTTCTCTGAGATAAACAATGGGGATAGAAGAGCTAAATTTGTGAGGCCTAAATAGCAAAAGAATTAGTGGCAAATAAAACGGGCAGTTTCTATAATTTGAGAAATCAGCCTTCAGCAATACCCTCTAGTCTATAATTGCATCTGGCATGATACATTTGACAACAGATTTGTACTCAGTTTATTTTAAGTTAGTCATTTGTTGTGAGGCTGCAAAAAAGAACTTCAAAACGTACTGGCAATTAATAGAGAGCTAGCATGGTGTAGCTATTTGATCACTGGACTATGAATCTGAAGACTAGGATTCAAATCCCTACACATCCATGGAAACCCACTGGATGACCTTGGGAAAGTCACACTCTTTCAGCCTCAGAGAATGGCAATGGCAAACCTCCTGAACAAATATTGCCAAGAAAACCCCATGACAGGTTGCCATAAGTCAGAAATGACTTGAAGGGACACAACACACACACAAGCTACCTTGGGTCCCAATAATGGGGGAAAGATGGGTTATAAATGAATTCTTGTTTTTCATCTTCATTTCTTCCTCCTCCTCCTCATCTCCCCAAAATTGGAACAGTGGTACAAGGAAGGGTTCATTTTTGCAGTAGAAGGAGGGAATCCTTATGCTGGATCTTGCTCCTCCCGTGCATCTTTGAGGAAGAGCTTCAAGAAACTGCCAAACTCCACCCTAGGCAAGAGAACTACTCTACCCACAGTGATGGAAAAAACAAGCTCTAGACACAAAATAATGGCTGCTCAAACAACAAAGGGAAAGAAGGATTTACTCCCACTACTGCAGAAAAGATTTGTAAATTCACACACAAAATGTTAGGAACAAGAATCTTAGGGAGGAAACTTCAAACAGCCACATAAGCTGTCAGAATAGAATAATGGTTAATTGGGAGTAAACCCCCTGACAACTTATTGAAAAAGAAATGGAGTGAAGTAGCCAGAAACAGAAGAAGAGAGACCACAGGGTGGGGGAAAGACCTCACTGTCTGGCTAGATCTTTTCCAGGTTTACACATAAATAATTTTAAAACATCCCCAGAGATGGAAGCGAAGATGGTAAAAAGACATTGTTCAACAAATATAAAATGTTGATGCACCTGGAATTCATAACAATTTTTTCCATATACATGCATACACCCTTAATAGAGTCCCCTGGGGAAAAAATTAGTGGACAAAAAGAACAAGACAACGAGCTAAGTAAGAAAGCAAGTTTAGTAGGCACAGAATGAAGCTGGGGGTTGAGGGGGTGCATTGGGGATGAGAAAGAATAAAATGTGGACTGGCTAGTACTTTAAGTAGAAAGACCTCACAAAGTAACATTTTATTGCATGCACCAATTTGTATAACACAATCTTTGTTATTTACATATGTTGATCAAAATATCAGCACTTCATGTAATACTTATTTCTGGTTTGAATGGATGTGCAAAAAAGCCCTGTGTGCTTTGAAAAAACAAAGAACATTCAAATCCCAGAGGGGCAGTACACATCCTAGAGAACATGGTGTGTGTGTGTGTGTGTGTGTGTGTGTGTGTGTGTGTGTGTGTGTGTGTGTGTGTTTTCAAAGACTTATGGGACAAAGTAGTAAAGGCATGTAGGGACTTCTAATTTTAGAGTTTGCTAGGGAAGAAATATTTTTTTTCACCACTAGTATTTCACAATGCCAACAACCAACTATTCTCACCTAAATATGAAGGGAATGATGAGATTCACAATGCACATTTGCTACAATACATCTTTTGCCTGCTTTCACAGAGCATGATCAAAGAACAATAATTTCCCCTTGATACGCAATTTCATTCCATTTGATTCCAAAGAGACAAAATGCAACTATATTGGTACGTGATAGTATTCAGTACTTGACAATTTGTAAAAGTCAATGCACAGTTCAAAAAATAACTTGGAGAAACTTATTCACTTAGACCATGAGGAGCTAGGCTTGGAAAGAAAGCACTATATGAAAGAAGGGTATCAATATTGCACAGCTATAAAAGCTGTTCTTTAGCAAGAAACACTGTTCTTCTAATAAGCAAAAGTGCAAAGCATGTGCATTCCTAACACTGCAAAAGGTAGAATTGTAAGGGATTACTTCTGTCTGGAGCTGGACTTG
Source organism: Sceloporus undulatus (assembly GCF_019175285.1). Classification (NCBI taxonomy): domain Eukaryota; kingdom Metazoa; phylum Chordata; class Lepidosauria; order Squamata; family Phrynosomatidae; genus Sceloporus; species Sceloporus undulatus. Next base: position 115,015,183 of record NC_056525.1, read on the forward strand.
TAATTCTTCTGAACAGAAAGAAGCAACCTTCCAGATGGTTATAAGCTGTGGTTTTCTGGGTATTATTATAGCCAGATAAAAGTAAAAATTCTGTTCAAATACTGTTTGTGTCTGCCATTCTAAATAAAGTGAGATTAGAAGTGATTCTGAGCTTACATGGGCCCGTTACAAACGGGCATAAAGTACGGACTGGGTCCGTATTAGGATTACAAAGGGGTGTCACTTCTGGACATCCCTAACCCTAATACGGACCGAGTTCGTACAAAATGATGGCGCCTGTTCCACACGTGGGCCGCCATGTTTACGTAGCGGATGCGCTGCCTCCGCACGTCACACAGTGCACATGACGCTGCGAGTGCGCGATTGGCGCCTCACGGCGTCATATCCGCGCCGCAAAGAGAAGCACCATTTTGGCACTTCTTATTTGCAGCGCGGAGTAGCCTCACGTTTTGGACGCTGGGGCTCCTCTGCGCTGTAAATAAAGGCGACAGCAGACCGCCCCTTCTGGGCGGTCTGTAACGCACCATGGTCTTCCTACTTTTCTCATCACTACCTCTAGAAGAATAGGTGAACTGCAGATCTGCTGCTTTACTGGTTACCGAGGAAGTAGGTATGCTCCAATCTCACGCTTGGTCTTATCATGTGTGCACATGGATGACTGAACATACTTAAAATAAGACAATTCCAAAAATACTACAGAAGAAGACTGATTTGGGTAAAGCAGTTGAACAACATGGTTTGGTGAATTCAGATTGGAAACCAGAAGGCTTTATTGTTAAAGATCTATGAATTTCTTAAATGTAATCATAGTTAGGGTTCACATGGCACTGTGAGGGCAAATGCACATGTGAATGGATGGTGAGAGAAGTCTAGGTAGATACCTTACCCATCGTTTTAAAACATAACAAAATGCTCCACCCACATTAGGTCTAAGAGGGATTCTATGGAAGCATGAAACCTATTATTTAAGGATTCAGAAGCAGAATCCTTGCTGCTCTGTTGTGGCACTACAGACTTTCTAAACTTGGCCATATATGGCAGTTTGCAATGTATGCAAAACCAAACTATGAGAACAAGGGCTAACCACATCCTGATAAACAAAAGAATCAATTCATCCACTGGCTGTTCTAAAACATGTACTGAAGACTTGAGAAGAGTAAAAGTTCATTCAGCCACAATATAACTGCTTCATTTCACAATGGACAGTATTCAAGAAAACTATCACTTGAATGGCATTGTTTCTGCACAGCTACAGATTCCACAAATCTGTTAAGGATGTGAGAAACAGTTGGGGGTGGGGAGTCAAGATAAGATAGAGAAAATGCTACACCTATGGTACTGTATATTTCAATATTTATTTATTTATTTATTTATTTATTTATTTGTATCCTGCTCTTTTTCCAGGACTGGGATTCATATAGGGCAATATTCAACAAAACACACAGTAAGAGGAAGAGGAGAAAGATTACAAGGAACCATAATGGCCATGAAATCTATAAAAGGGAAATACAGTACTGCACTGCTTCTAGAAGTGTTTATGAAGTATGGCACACACAATGCTGTCACTATAATTAATAATTTCACTGATCAAAGCCCACTTTGAAGTTTCTGGTCAGTAGTCCATTAAAAAAAACCAATCTCTCTATCCCCTTATATTATTAAGCAATGCATGCAAGTATGGCATATCAACCACTACACTGCTGGAAAAGAGTTTAATTTTCTCTCACTTTGAAATGTTCTGTGCTGCTGCAGGTTAGCCTTTTCTCCCCTGCTGCGCTGAATCAAAGTCACAGTTCCTTTTAGAATGTGAGAGAAGCATTTGTGAGATGCATGTAGCCCTACTACTAGAACTGGAGGTATCTCTTCCATGGGAAAAGAGTACTGAAACTACAGTACTACAGAATCTCAGGACAAGTATCCTTTGATTGTCATCACCTTGAGTAAAGAAGGTGATGGGTCTAAATGGCACTAGGAACCTGTCTGAAGTTGGGAGCTAAGCAAGATCAGCCCTGGTTAGTTCGTAGATGGGAGAAGACCAATAAATACCAGGTGCTGTAGGCTATACTTCAGAGAAAGGAACTGGAAAACCACCTCTGAGTATTCCTTGCCTAAGACAACCTTGTGAAATTCATGGAGTTGCCCTAAGTTGACAGGAGACTTGAAGGCGCATACACACAAGGAGGATGATAGAGTAACAATGCAGAACACAATTGTAGATAATGGCCCGTTACAGACCGCCTAAAAGCAGCGATCTGCCGGTGCTGCTGGTTGCTCTGCAAGGGAGCCGCAGCAGCCAAACTGTGCGGCTCCCACGCAGAGCAAAAAAGCCCCAAAATGACGTTTCTCCCCACGGCATGGTTATGACGCCGCGAGGCGCCAATCGCACACTCGCGACATCTTAAGTGCTGCACGACGTGCGGACGCTATGCGTCCGACACATAATAATGGTGGTGCCTGTGTGTATAGGGCGCTGCCATTATTATGCCCCCGTCACGTGATAGGAGTGAGGCCAGTGTGGACGCTAGGTCCCCAGCCAACCCCTATCACGTGATAGGGTGCCTCAAGAGCCCGTGTGTAACGGGCCATAGAGTCTGTTTATTTTAAGATTCAAGCTACCTCAATATGGATCTAGATGTAGGAGACCCAGAGTTCATAGCCAATTAAGTCATTGGATGATTTTTATGAGGATGCCACAAAAACATATAGCAGCATAAAAAAAAGAGTAGTGATAAGGACTAAAACACCACTGAAATGGGCACTGTACTGTAGGGGGGGAAATATATGCAGTATATTGTGGTGAGTGTTAGGGAGGAAAAACTATTCACATTTTTAAAATAACTTTTGGGCTACCCTGAAAAGGGAAAGCATCACCACCTCCACAGGTTCTTGTGTTCCAAGACAGTAAAGACAGCTAGGGAAACTCACCGAAGTATTAATGCATTAATATTAATAAACTCACGTATACCGAAATTAGAACGTCTATTTGTGGCGTTGAATAAGGGCACGGGGGAGAGAATAACCAATTTCATGGGGATGATTCCCAGCTGCCAGAGCCACTATTTACAAGCCTGCTGTCATGGGAAAGAAAGAGGTTACTTCTTCTGCTTAGCATAACAAATCAACATCACTTAATGATTCTGAAAAGTCAAGTTCAGTGCTAGGATTAGCTAGCAATGCCTGTGTGGGCATATACACACACAGATAGACATGCAGACACACACCCAGGCCAAGGGTAGACAAACTACATCCTGTGGCTATGAAAAGCAAGGTAATTTCTTTTTCTCTTCCCCACTATAGAAACTTGCCTTGTTTTATTACTGACAACAATAATGGGTGGAAGAGAGAGAAGAGGGTCTGAAAACAAAGGGCTCTATTGATCTTTGATACAGTATTGCTCAACACTGCAGCATTAATCCTCATAGGGGGGAAAAAACTGGCTGTATTTCTTTGCCATTTCTGCCACTTCTTAACAAATTAGAATCTGAACAACACATTAAAGTGATTCAGTTTGCTAGGAAGAAAATTAAAGGAAGGCAACAGCGACACTTGTGGCTATCCTTAAATTGTCACTGCATGGAGGTGTTTTTCTCCCTCCTGTTTTACATTCTGTTCTACAAATCCACAGAATAAAAAAAAAAATATGCAGCTTTTACAATTATTAAATGCCACTGGAATGGGATACACCTCCCACATTGGACAGTCTGGCATCGTGATCAAAATAAAGATAGACCATCCAGTAGTTTTGAATGCTGAGTATCATTTTATTTTTTAAAAACTTTCATTCAAAAAGTAACAAAGGAAAAATGATGCACAGATGGCACCACTGTTTGTCAATGGCCCACATGACTTTTACATGACTGTTTCACTGCAATAAAAACACAGGCATGGAGCCCATCCTCTCCCAATTGCTTATTTCCTGTTTCGTGTGGATGAACTTGGCTGCTTCACTGCATGTACGTGCCATCTGCAATCATCAGCACTGGTCCTATATTTTGCTACTTAAATACAAATACTGTGCATCTGAGTTAAAAGAAGTGTGAATCAACTCTGTAGTGGAAATGATTTGCTGACCTATCTACCATATTTTATTGAAAAGCAATGCTAAACTCTGAATAAAAAAATAATCAAAAACCAGCAAGTGCCTGTACATGGATATTACCATTTTGCTTCTGATCACGTGATCATATTTGTGTGTGACAATAAGCTAAAATTACACAGACCCCTGGCATATTCTTCACTTGTGATAGGATTGGCCGAAGCAACCAAAAACTACCCAGGAAGCGAAATATGTACCATTGCAACTGAACTTGGATTTCTGATTCTCAATGATCCAGGAATGGGACACTGAATATAAACCTGTTTCAGGTTCTGTCCTAAACCAGGTTCCCCAGTCTGGATGTAACAATAATCTAGTTACTATTCAGTTTATCCACTTTCCCTGATGAGCAGAGCCTAGCAGAAGTGAATGGACAGTACAAAAAATCGCTGGCATGCAGTGTCTTGAATAGAATTGAATGCATAATCTGTAGTAGTAGCCTCCTGATTTTTTTCATTATTTTTAAAGGATTTAGAATATTCTAGGCACAGTATGATGTTTAAAGACACAGGAGAAAGGAAGAGGAAAACAAGCAAATTAAGGTGCCAATTCTTATAGTTATATAACTGTTCTTCTCACAACTGGGATGGAATAGTTTCTAAATAGACTATTTAGAAATTAAACTCTGCATAGTTTGAAAGAAGTAGGAACTTATGACAACCCTGTCATGTAGTTTTCTTGGCAAGATTTATTCTGAGGAGGTTTATTACTGCCTTCCCCAGAGACTGGGAGAGTGTAACTTGCTCATGGTCACCCAGTAGGTTTCCATAGTTAAAATAAAATAATAATTTTTTTAATTGATATCCCGCCCCTTTGTCCAAGACAACCGAGGCGGCTTACAAGTTAAAACAGTACAATCCAAAATCCCAGTTAAATTTACTATCCAAATTATAACTCTTGCTTTGTTACAATTATCCTGTTCCGTGCAGAGGCATAAGGAAACATTTTAAATTCCACACTTCAATCCTTGAAATGTCACAGAATACTCACCTTAACTCTTGAAAGACACGTTTGTTTGTTTGTTTTCAGCCAGTGTTATCTAAATAGACTGTGGTTGAGGGTAGATGGGTAAATACATCACTATCTACTGATGTTTACTTCTTCATTTAGGTGATGGTTTGCCATTACTATTCAGGCTGAACAGCTCTAGTCAGAGGCAAAGAATTACTGGATTGACAAAAGGAACAAATCCACAAAAAAGTGACCCCTCTGTACTAGTTCCTGTTGATTTGTATTAGTTCTTGTTGATTAAGAAGAAAGGAGCTTCTCATTCATCCATGATGTCCTTCTGCTCCTGAGAATGGAGTGAATAATGTGCCACTTGATAGGCATTTTAAAGTGATTTTTTGGAAAATGCTTCTAAAACAACCAAAGTACTGTGAAGTGGCACTGGGTTATATCAAGACAAAACAGCAGGATGGGCTCTTACTGGCTGGCTATCCTTTTATGGGTCAAGGCTCCCTATTCAAGCTTCCATGGAAAAAGCATATAGGGACACAGAAAGAAAAAGGAAATGAAGAGTCTGCAAATATATGGACATGGTCCAGAGGAACCTGGAGGTTCTGTTAGTATAGTGACAAGAGAGAGAGAGAGATGCAGCTCCATGATATCCATATGTATAAGCTGGCAGACAACCACTGGTTGGTAGACATTAAAACCTTTCTATGTGTAGCCCATGCTTCAGCACATATCTTTTTCAAAGCAGAAAAATACATCTTTTTCCACACTTCCTGTCTAGAGAACCTCAGCAGACTGAGCAGGGTGTCAGTCTAAACATCTCTCTCCAAAATACAAAAAACACTTGGAACGACCACCAGATAGAGAGATTTCCCCCCCCTCCAAAAAACCTTTCTAAAATAGGACCTTACAGACCAAAAATCAACTAGTTAACCACTCTTAGGTCTAAAGGACCATAGAGAAGAGAGAACGTTGCTAATGTTGCTACTTAAGTGATGGACAAAAACAAATTGAGGAGAAATTTTAAGTGGTACCAAGAGTGTGGGTGGCTGGCAACTGGTTTCATGCCAAAAACTTCTGAGCTCCAAAAAACCTCCCAATATGGTACTGTACAAGTGTCAGATTCCTTATGAGCAAGTCTGAGACCACAAAGAAAATTAAATAAATTGTCAAGGGAGAAACGGGTGGGTGGAGTTTTCCTTACCGCTTACAGCTACCAGGGCAATTCTGACATTCGTAAAGAAAATCCATCCAATAAACTTTCCTCATAATATCAGATTCAACTAACAAACAAGAAGGACAAGGTTCTGTCTGTTCTCCCCTTTTCTTCAAACATTCACCGAAGTCAAGTTTACTGATGGTCTTAACTTTTAGATGTACCACCCATGGACACCACTTGAAATGGTCTCTCTTGGAGGCGCATGAGCTCATTTGTTTTTGTAAACTAAACATGATTGGATCTGCTGGATGGAAGATCACTTGGATGATCTTCCACTTGCATGGGATATTCCCCAGCAATACCAGAAATCTCCATATACAGCTAGGAAAGAATCCTGCCTGAAACCCCTGAGAGCTGCTAACAGCTAATGTTGACAATATGGGGCTAAAGGGACCACTTGACTTAGTATAAGGAAGCTTCCTATGTCCTTACTAACCAAAGAAAACTCCAAGATCTTTAAGATTCAATATTTCCTAATTAAGAGACAGGGCCAACACAAAAGTTTGCCCTGTATTCACTAAATTGGATTTTAAAACTTTCCATGCTACAGAACCTCTTCCTCTATACCAGGGTTGGAATTGAGTGGTCCTCCAGATATTGCTGGATTGCACATCTTAGCAGGACCAAAGGTGCAGAATGCTGGGAGTTGCACTACAACAGCATCTTGAAGGCCATACAATTCCATCCCTGTTCTAGGCTGTAGCAATCTGGTGAGTCTCCACAGTAGGCCCTTGGTGCCCACTGGGGTTTGGTTCCAGGACCCCCTGTGGATGTCAAAATCCATAGATTCTTAAGACACATAATAAAATTGTGTCCCTTATATAAAATGGCATAGTCTTGGTAAAATGAAAATAAAATAAAAGTTTGCTTTTTGGATTTTTAAAAAAATGTTTTCAGCCCATAGATGCCCGACTCTGTGAATAAAGAATCTGGATACAGAAAGCTGACTATGGCTCTATACAGACAGGTCAAAATAAAGCTGCTTTGGGTCACTTTGAAGGTATACTGTTTCAATGATGCATGCGTCCTAAGAGCCCGGAAGCGGCACCAAAGCTGCGCTCTAGTTCTTAGGACTGGATTTTGGCTTTGGCACGGCTTCTGGTCTCTTAATACGCATGCATCATTGAAACAGCATACCTCCAAAGTGACCTGAAGCAGCTTTATTTTGGCCTGTCTGTATGGGGCCTATATTTGCAAATAAAGGTCTTAAGTTAGTATCTTCCATTCACTTGTGATAAAAATGTTACGTATATACTGAAGTACATCTTTCCACAGAGGCATTACTTCACAAATTCTCAGAGCCATTCTAGGATCTGAGCCAGTAAATATTTTGACTATAACAAAGGGCATCTAAACATCCCTAAAATAGAATAGTCACAATCTGCAATGGTTATTAACAGTGATCATCTGACCATGTCCTAAATTATATCCAGGAAATAATTTCTCAGAGACAGTTTTTAACAGTCCTATTTTGTTTCACTATGAATTCAAGAAGACATTCTTTAAAATTCAGAAAATCTTGGGTTTCAAGTGGTTTAACTAAATTCATGCAAGCTAAAGAAAGCAATACTAGCAACCTGGGATTTCAAAAGGCAAAGCAATCTAATCTATCCATCTGTCATGGTTTTAACATGTTCTATTGTAAGCTTGGGAAGAAGAGAGCTGTGTTTTCTCAGTATACAAATGCCAGCAGATGATGATCAAAATATGCAGCTTCTTTAAATTTTGATTCTTATTTAGACATCACCTTAAGGTTAAACCACTGTTCTGCCACCATATTGACCTCCATAAGTCCAATCATTTAAGGAGAAGCACCATTTAATTCTTAAATCACAAATATTTTAATGTCAGATAACATGCACTCACTCTTTAAAAAGCAGTTCCTTTCAAAGGACAAAATAATATTGCTAATTCAAGTCCTATCTTCTTTTGGGATCATAATCAGCCTCATCAATCATTGAAAAATATGAAAACCTTACTTTGAAAGGTTGAAAACATTCTTTAGTATTCAACATACACATTTATTATTAAAATTAAAAATTATGAAAAGGTTCTCTAGTGTTCCCCTATATTTAAAGTATACTGAAATCTTCTCACCATACAGCTAAACTTATGGTGGGAAGCTGAGTCAATAACATTTTAACAACAGAATAACATCTTTGCGATGATGCAAAAGATAGGGTAGTAACCATTCCAACCATTCTGTTGTTATTATTTCTTTTCTTCATGTGGTTTTTGTTTGTTTGTTTGTTTGTTCTGGATAAATGAAAAATCTATGATAAAGCTTGTACAGATTCTGTGACAAGCCCCAGGAACTAATATTGGTGGTCATCCAATCACTAGATACCAAGACTATACTTGTAATCCCATTCCATAGTTTTATATTAAACTGTATCTGTACCAAATGTAAATTATTTTAACTGTAATTTAAATGGAGTAGAACATCCTTTCAGTTCAGTAGTTTTTAAAATTGGAAGAATATTAAATATTGTACAGCAAAACTGAGACTTTGTGTCAAGAAAACATGTCTTTCTAGGACACTGTCAATAAGATGTAAACAGCTCAAGTTAGAAACAGATGGCATTTAAACTACTTTAGGTGTGATATGCAGAGACACACATCTAATACTGGAAATATGAAAGTTATATGAAAAGCATTTATGAATATTATGATATGAAAATGTTGCCCTTGCTCCAACTGCTAGGATGTTCAAGCCAATTAGTGGCAACACAAAAGAGACAAGTGGCTGGCTGAATTTTTGTGGCTTCATTTTCTATCCTTTCCCAAATATGATAACTGAAAGGGTGGAGTGCCCACAGTCTAAATTCATATTAAACAGGGGCTCATCTTTCCCCCAATAATCCCAACCAACATGTTCTGTGTGTTTATACATTAGTGGAACCCCAAAGCTTGCATGACTCATTCCCTAACCAGCACCTGCGTTCATGACTGATATCAGAAATCACTCTGATAAATGAAAAATAAAAACAGAATATGGGAGCAAAAAGGGAAGGGAGGGTAAAAGGGGAGGATGGGGGGAGTGTAGGGAGAGAGGGTAGAAAAGGCTCCTTATAACTGTCCTTTCTCTTTTAACAATTTGCTGGACTGGGAACCTTTTTCCTGACAGCACTCACAGGATTTGTCAGCTTCCCTTTCCTTGGAAAAAATTGGGATTAGCCTCCATCTTAATGTCCCTGCTAAAGGCTAAATGTCTCACAAAACTACAATTCCCAGAATTCCACAGCATTGAGCCATGGCAGTTAAAGCAATGTCAACCTGGATTATTTCTACAGTGTGGTGCAGCCGTAGTCTCCATTACATGGAAACCAGGCAATCTCAGTAACTGGTATTATTCATTATCAGTGGTGCTACATAGATACCATATAAAACAAACGTCAGTTACATTTGATACTTTAGCTCTTTAAAATATAAAAAACTCCAGAAATGTAAAGTTCTCAGATAATGGAGAGGGACTAGGTCTTTTTCTCCTGCAGAGCAAGTTAATTTTTTTATTCTGTTCCCATAAAGCTCCTTCTCTCACCAGTACTCTGCATATAACAATGATATTTTCACTATTTTCTCCATGATTAACAATCAGTATCACCAACTAGTAATTTATTTTTAAAAGTCAAGTAACCTAAAACTTGCCATCTTTTACAAACTGGATATTAAGCAAATTACATATTATAACAATTAATATATACTGTATTTTCAATATGGACTTTACAAACTCTGATGTAAAAGCAAGAATTTCTTGAGAAGATATCAGGGTTAAGATGAGTTGCATGAAGAATATACAAGTAAAATGGCTCTTTCATTGAGTGAAACACATGACATTCAAAAAATTCACCTATTGTGATTTTGCAGTATGTACTAGGTTTTGTGATATTTATGCATAATAAAATTAAAATGTGATAGCATATCAAGCTGACAGACGCTGTCTAGATTCAAGTAAGAACATCACAAAGTTGCTCATCAACAAGTAAGAGTGGACAGAGCACATGAAGTAGAGATTTTATTTTGGGTCATACAAGACTACCCAGTAAAAACAAAAAAAGCAAAAAGCAAAAACAAGCAAACAACAACAAATTAAAAAATGAGTAGATTCTGGGAAATGATACAAGACAGTATATTAAATAGCTTGTGGTACTTATTCAATGCAGAGATGTGCTTGAATTACGATAAATAAATATCTAAAAAATACCTAGGGAACAAGAAGATGTAGGATTAGAGATAGAAGATAACTGATTAAAAATACACCCATCAATTTGATCACCATCATAAACACACTTTCATTTTATCCATCCAGTGCTGTACTGACACTGGATATGCATCCTCTACTGAACAGAAGCAAAAGCACTAAGCTTTCTGGCTGCCTTCAGATTTAGTCCAAACGAATGCAAACCATCACGTGGGACCCAGCCAAGCAATGACGTGAAATTCTGCTCTGTCAGAGGACAGCATCTGTCAAAGCTCACATTTAAACTGCCGCTTTTCTGTGCAGCAGCTGAGGAACTATGGATTGGATTTTGCAGAACAAAACCCTCAGCTAACCCCCCCCCCTCGTCGCCTTCAAGTCATCCCTTTTGGTTACTGCCTAGCAACAATGAAGGGAGAAGGGTAAATCCCATTATCAAATGCAAGCGAACAGCTCCGGATTCTAGCTCTTGCTGCTTTGCCTGGCATCGCCACTAGAAATATGGATACTGAAGAGAGAACACAGTACTGCATTGTCCAACAAGGGAAACACCAACAGTAAAGGCTTCAATGCTTCCATTGTCAGCAGCAGACAACGCCGGTCAGAATGGAAGCAATAAGTGCTGCTTCCACCTCTTGAAAGATGACCAGAGGAAAAGCAAGGCAAGCATGCTGGTGAGCACGGAAGGTAGCAGAGCAGGAAACATACAGATGAACACACTGGATACCTTGAAAAGCAGTCGCAGGCAGCAGGCTGCTGGGGGAGGAGATGTGCGCATGGTCTATAACATCTTTTTGGCTTAAAGGATGGCGTGCCAAAATTACTTGCAGTGGGCATAATCTCACCACAAATGGCCTGACCAAGGAAGGTATGTCAAATCATTGCATGGTATTCCATTAAACTGCATATGCCAATAGCAACATATAGAGCATTATTTATTTCTCATCCCTCCTCCTTTCCCAAAGCTGGAGCTAATGCTTCCATGAATGGCAAAGGGGTGAAAGGATAAAAATGAAGGAAGGACTCTAGGGGATGCCACTGCATTTAAATTTCTCTGTTATTAAATCCATTCCTTGTATTCAATATTCAAATGTGAAGGCTCAGAAGGACTGGGAAACAAGGAAGAGGGGTTAAGGGGGATAACGTGGCTATCTCTACCAGCAGTATAGTCACAGGAAATTTAACTTTTCATTCTCTTGTTTTAAAAAATAATCAGTTAATCAAACTAGGTCAGATTTAATCCTTAGCTACTGTAATTTTGAAACACTAATAACATAGCTACAGTGTGAGAGGCATTGGGAGCCAGCAACACAGACTAGGCAGTCATACTGCTACTTCCATACCACCCTGAGCCCTTTCAGTATTTTCTTTATTCCCTCAGTCTATAACACAGAAATGTCATCTAATTAATGTTATCAGCAATATCTGGCTTCACCTACACACACTTAAACACACACCCTTCAAAAGCGTTTCAGACAGAATGACAGTGATTTGAGCCCTGTGCCCCAGTAACATAATTACTGTATCTAGATATCATAAGTAATACCAATACCTAATGGTTATTAGGATATCAGAAGAAAGTCTCAATAGCTTCTATCAAGATAAAGTGTCTGTCACATCACCCCAAGTTCTACCTAGTATGTGATGTTTTGGTCATTTAACCATTAAAAAGCAGGTACTATAGCCACATTAACACCATTTCCAGGCATTTAAGCTTGGTAGCTTTGTACAGAATGCTCACCAGCGAAGAACTGATAGGAAACTCAGGTTACTTATCTGCAGTAAAAATTTAAGACCTGAATCTATAGCAGTTTAATAGTCCTTTAGTGCCTGAGTGCTTCTCTTCAAAAATCTACCCAACAAACAATACTAAATCATTAAGGAGTGTTAAACATAAATGTGCTTTCTTTGCCCAAGGCAAAACTAACAGACAATAAAACTACTATAAATGCAGAGAAAGGCTGGTTCAAAAACAAAGCACTTTGAAAAGAAGAGAGACTACCAGAGGAGAATTCTAGCAATTGAAATATGTGAATGCAAATGCAGTTACTGAAACATTAATGTCAATGTTTCAAAATATAATTCTAAAGAAATCTCACTGAAAAACTTGCACTGGTTATTTCATATATTTTTGCAAGAACTGCTGAGATTTTTAAATGACTGACCAACACTTTTTCCCTTTCTTTTAACGTATTGAGGAGATGATATCAGAACTGGCATAAGGCCCTGCATCATTAAGCGGTATTCAGTGTTTCTACTCGGTCTTAATTGTTTCTGGTTCTCAAGAAAATGCAGGCAAAGAGCACAGAAGTCAATACTAATACTAATGCTAGCCCATTGTGAGCATGAGGAACTGGAACTAAAGCAGGAAACTAGTATACAAGTTTATCTTTGTGAATTTAGGCCGGAATCCACAAAGGCCCCTTTCAGGGCATAAACAGAGTGCAAGAGAGGACTTCCTTGGCTTCATCCCCATTGAGCTCCTCTGCAGTGGCTTTAAGGGGACACCAGGTGCTGGAAAAGCTGAAATAGATGTATGTAACATCAGAGATAGTCCTTGGATCCCTAGCCACGATAATTTTATATTATGATTGGAAACCAACCAGTTATTGAAATTTCATATATCAATTCATTTGCCTTAGTATTACATTCCAATGGCATGCTGAGTATATCTACTATGGGAAACTAGACCACACTCAGAAGATACGAAGTATTAGTGTAACACAATATAGATATCACATTATTAAAATTACAGCACTCTTTAACTGCCACCAACAAAGTTATGCTATAATAAGCCTCAATACTGTATATAATTTGAGTTTAAATACATGCTATCAAAATTGGTGAAATATTAAACCCATTTATAAGAATCTAACAAGGAGACACGATGGACACAGCGATAATTGTCAAAAACAAAATATCAACTAATTCTGTACAATCCTAAACCAGCTGAGAATAATATGCCAGTAAAACCGATTATAAATATACAACAGCTTTAGCAAATAGAATCCTCGTTGTAGTTGCAGTGCACTGATATTAGTTCTACACTTTATAGAGATTAGAAACAACTCTCTTCAACACACCATACGTTTCCCATGTACTATGGCTCCATCCAGTTGTAATGTTAAAAATTGAGCCTAATGTGATTAATCCATTTTTGCATTCAGCAAGGAACTGTATATATATATTTAAAATCATTTGATTTCATTAACAGGACTTTCAAAGTAAAAAAAATACTATTTACAAAGCTGTTACTCAAAATGTTAGATTTATGATCAACTACATGAAATTTTACCAATTATTTCACAGTGGGAATTAGAACTGTCGCAATGTCTCTTTTATCTAAGTCTTCCACTCATCTTAAAGGTGTGTACGTACTTTATAAGATCAGATAACCCAGTTTTAATAGTAATTCATAGCTTATTTATGTCTCCATTGACAACAGGGCTGAGGATCTAAATGCATATCTCAGAAACTACGTAGAGATATACTGCTGCATACTACAAGCCAAAGCTGACTCCTCACCAGCTCCTTCTAGTGGTAGCTAATAAGATGAACTACAGCTTTTGTTTCAAATCACATAATACTCAAGTATTTGCAATGAGTTGTACTACCACATAGAGGCCTCTAATTTGGTTCACTTGAAATGTTAAGGATTTTGATTTCCCTCTGCATTTATATTTAGAATTTTAATGCAAGTATACTGTTGAAGTTTCACTTAGTGTAACTGCATTTTGTGTTCGTTTTGAGCCACCCTCCTTAATAATTTAAGATTTCTCAGTTTCAGTGTCAGTTTTTCACAATGAGAACTATATACGAAATACGTGATTACTCACGCAGCACACCACTGTTTTAATTTTTAAAAAATAATCCAAAAACTAGCTTTGAGAAACAGCAAAATAAGTCAAAATAAATTACATAATAACTTTATTTTTTTAAAAAAAAGCTCTCACTTCAGCCTAATTTCATTCCTATTCATAACCCCAGAGTTTTTAAGTAAATTAGAACAAATTGAAAATAAAATCACAAATGAATGTATATCATGTGGTTAGAAGCTCATTTGAAAGAAGATGAGGTTAAGTTTTAATATGCAGTATCATTAAAGTACCATAGAATCACAGAATCACAGAGTTGGAAGAGACCTCAAGGGCCACTCAGTCCAAACCCCTGCCATGCAGGAAGTCACAATCAAAGCATCTCCAACAGATGGCCATCCAGCCTCTGTTTAAGCCATGTTGACTTCCCTTTTGAATGCCAAAGGGGAAGAACATGAGACAATATATTATATAGTTGGGATTATAGTTCACATTTTATACAAACTCCATCTTCTAAATTGAATACTGCTTCACAATTTTAGGATTATGAAACAAAACAAAATTGCCCATATAAAATTCAGTGATTTAATCCCAAGTAAGTATTATTCTATTCCTGCTATTTATTCAGTATTTGCATGTACTGTACATATTTTAAAATCTCCAATGAATTACAAAAGCGATAATCACTTTAACAATACAACATAACTATACAGTACTTGAGCATAACAAAATCCAACAAAGAAAATAATCTCCTGTTCTAGACAGAATGGTTAAAGAGCACTCTGGGTGAATCAAAGTGTTTGAGGATACTGCAGTGATTTAAGTGGGCCCTGAAAATTAATTTTGACAGGCACATCTTTGCATTGACTTTCTGAACACAGCAGGGGCCAATGGAAACAAGCCAGGCAATGTACTGTGACTAACAGAACTCCGCCACACTCAACCTTGCACCGTCTGTCCAACCACCAATACATGATCACTTTGCAAAAAAGGCCTCCAACTGTGAGCCATAGTACCTACTGCATATCAAATCAGTTTTAATTAAAGCCAATAAACTTTCCATCTGGCACTAAGACCTTTACAACTGGCCTTTCCCAAGAACCTCACAGCCATCTTACATTTGCTGTAGTCACTCTCACATTTTTAAACATAAGCAAGCTTTTTTAAACAGCACAACAAGAAATCATATGGGGTAAAAGTGGAAAACCATGGTATTAAAAGCTATTCTTTTAAAAGTTAGCAACCATAGTTAGGGGTTCAATGGCAAATACAGAAGGGTTCTCAGAAGACTGAATATTTGAAACCCCAAGCAAATAGTTTCATTTTGTATTATGGATTTACTCCTTACGCACACACTTATATACACAACAAGCAACAACCATATGTAGATGAACATAAGAATGTTATTGGCTTAAGAAAAAACAGAACGGCAAAATAATGAAAAGTTGTGATATGAGTTTGAGGACTTTATAAAGTGACTTTGTCAAGGAACTGTCTCAGACTCTCCTTCTAGCTGTTACTTGGGAAGACATGATCAACACTTGTTGTTGTTGGGTGCCTTCAAGTCATTTTTTACTTATGGCAACCCTAAGGAGGACCTATCACAGGTTTTTCTAGGGCTGAGAGGGTGTGCCTCACCCAAGGTCACCTAGTGGGTTTCAACAGCCAAGCAGGAAATCGAACCCCGATCTCCAGGATCCCAGTCCTATGCTCAAACCACTACCCTACTTGAGTATATAGAATATGAAAATTATAATGAGTATTAATCTTAAAACTTGCCTCTTATTCCTGCGTGCAATAAGAGGAAGGGCAAATGTTGGAAGTGTATTTACTAAACATTTTTTTAAAACTTTTGCAGGACAAATCATTCACTAATGATCTGCCTACAAGATGAATTTCAAGGAATAGCAGTGGATTAAAAAAAAGAAATACTCACCCACAATCATCTCCACATTCCATTATTGGATATCTACAACATGCTTCAGTGGAGGAGGAGGCATTGCTGCTTTGCTAAGATGACCTGGAATACCAAACGGTCCCTGTTTCGTACTCACTTCATTGGCTTACTCTCTCTTGTGTTTCTTTTTGCTATATTTCTATTCTTCAATCACCATGACTGGCTGCCCGGGAGAGCTGGATTCAAAGAGAACCCTGTGGCTTACACTACACGGGGATTTAGATCGACGAGAAGCGAAACAAACCACAGCTCTTTGAGGACCATTTGGAAAGACGCAGCTCCTCAAACCCTCAGGCCACAGACTATTACTAATTCCAACAACACAGAATTGTCACCTCAAGGAGTTACTGGTTTAGAGAACACGCTCAGTGCCAATGGGAGTATTTACAATGCGAGAGGTACAGGACATCCAACTTCATATCATTTTAAGTATATCATCAATGAGCCTGACAAATGCCAGGAGAAAAGGCCATTTCTAATACTGCTCATAGCTGCAGAACCAGGCCAAGTGGAAGCTCGACAAGCTATCAGACAAACCTGGGGAAATGAGAGCTTGGCACCTGGGATCCAAATTGTTCGGATTTTTTTACTGGGTTTAAATATTAAGCTAAATGGATACCGTCAGAGAGCCATCTTAGAGGAAAGTAGACAATATCATGATATTATCCAACAAGAATACTTAGATACTTACTATAACTTGACAATCAAAACACTTATGGGGATGAACTGGGTGGCCACCTACTGCCCAAATGTTCCATATGTTATGAAAACTGACAGTGACATGTTTGTCAATACAGAGTATTTAATACACAAGCTTTTGAAGCCAGAATTGCCTCCCCGGCACAAATACTTTACGGGCTATCTAATGAGAGGGTATGCACCCAATCGGAACAAAGACAGCAAGTGGTATATGCCACCTGATCTTTATCCAAGTGAACGCTACCCAGTATTCTGTTCTGGGACTGGCTACGTGTTTTCTGGAGATTTAGCTGAAAAAATATTTAAAGTCTCACTGAGTATCAGACGTTTGCACTTAGAGGATGTGTATGTGGGCATCTGTCTTGCCAAGTTGCGAATTGACCCGATGCCCCCACCCAACGAGTTTGTCTTCAATCACTGGCGGGTTTCTTATTCCAGCTGTAAATACAGTCACCTAATTACCTCCCATCAGTTCCAACCCAGTGAACTGATGAAATACTGGAACCATTTACAACAGAATAAGCACAATGCCTGTGCAAACACAGCAAAAGAAAAAGCAGGCAAATATCGTCATCGTAAATTGCACTAGTAGGGAACCGCCTCCTAAATGTATTCCTTGTGCAATTTGTAAAAAAAAAAGGAAAGGAAAAGAGGGGGGAAATGGCTAAAAGCATGTACAGTGGGGGAAATGCTGTGCTTAAGTAGGACAATATTTAAGATCAAGCACTTACTGTTTGAAAATTATTTTTTTAATTTAAAAGGGGGAAAAATTCTAATTCTTGAAAATAGTATTATGATGGAAGTATTAATCAAAAGATTTTCAAAATGGGATCAAGATATTTGTGTTAATGTGCAATAATAAGCATGCACAGTTTGGTGGTACAATTGCTATTTTATGTGCCAATAAAATTAATTGCGCTAATATTCCACATTAACTTTCTTTTTTCTTTCTTAAAAAACTGAACTTACTCCTACTTTTTCCAACAATGACCTCTAACTTTAGTACAAATAAGGTAATTAAAAAATGTACATGTCATTTTCAAATATATCTTGTATAGAAATGTGGGTTCTTCCCAGGGGCTATGCAGTTACAGCTTTTTCTCATATGATATTATGGTTCCCCTGTTTCAACACAAATCTAGGTTCTTGATATAAGAAAACTGGCCAACTGGGATGCAACATTTCATACCTATCATAACTTGGGTCACTGAAATATCCTTAGTAAGGAGTTATATTTTAAAATAATGATAGCAAGTGCAAATGCACATGTCATGTGGCAACATATCATCCTATCCTGGAACTTTATACCTATTGATTAATTTGTTGTTTTACTTGCTATATTTTGAGTTGTCAAAACTGAGGGAGGAGGGGAGGAGGCAGTTAAAATATAGTGGAAATATATCCTGAGGTCAAAGGGCTGCACTGAAATATTTTTATTTGTAAAATATGTTACATTCAGCTTTTTTAAAAAAAATGTGATGAGCATGATATACTTCTTTTCTGCACTGGTCTATCTATGCAGTTTATAGTGTGATAACAGATTTCTTTCACAAATAATTACTCCAACTAGGTAATATGGAGTATACAGTCCTGATCCTATGCTCCACTATCCAATCCCATAATATTAGAAGCAATCAATTAGTTTCCATGCTGACATTCCAAATGAGTCCCATAGAATGGAAACAACTACCACTGCTTCTGTGCATCACTGTGCACATGTCAATGTTCTTGAGTGACACACCCTGCATGATTCCTTATATAATATCAGGGGGAAACATGGTTCCTGGATACATCAACAGTACCCTCAATCTCCCTTTCCTACGAATAAAGGAACATGACTATTTATCAATGGCATATAGGGAAGAGATGCATAAAACCTTTCTGCTGCAACTATGGAGGGCCTGCAAGTTCTGTTCAGCAAAATTTGCCCTTAATATTAAATCACTGCTCAGTTTCTCATAATCATACTCTGCTCTTATATACAGTCGGCCCTTCTCATACACTGATTTTTTTTAATTTATTGAAAAAAATTAAAATTGTACAATAGATTGTATAATACATGTACGTTCAAAAATTTCTTATACACTGATTTTTTATACACGGATTCAAGCATTCACAGTTTGAAAGTGTTCAAAAAGGATAACTTTCAAATATCAAACCTTGAGTTTCCATTTTTTATAAGGGACACCATTTTGCTATGTCATTATATTTAATGGGACTTGAGAATCCACGGATTTTGTTATATACGGGGGATCTTGGAACCAAACCCCAGCGTATAATAAGGGTCCACTGTATGATATGCTTTGCTAGAACTTGCTAGGCAAAAAAACCTTTACCTAACCATGGAATTCTACTTTGCAGTCCTAAAGGTCTCCCCAAAATGTATCCTTCAGATGAGCTCCACCCTCTCTATAGACATTCTCCAGACTTTTTTTTAATTGCACTGTAGTATCCATAACATGGATTGAAGCCAAATTATCAACCAAATTTTAAGCAAATCGATACAGTTGTCTACTACACTATGTTAGCATAAGCGTTCTCAAAAGGTACAGAACAATTAATTTTAAAAATTCAGAACCTTTTATCGCAGAGTGAAGTTTGAATACCAGCTGTTACTCAACATTATGTGAAATTCTCAGACTTGAACATATAATACAGTCACCCCTCCCAATTTGCAGGGGGATCCATTGTAGAACACATAACTTCCGTGAAAATGGCAATTCACAAATATTTGTGTCCCATTGAAAAGAGTGGTGCATAAGGGCACGCACCACCATTTTATCCCTCCTCACTTTTCCCTCCCACGAAGAGCGAGAATGCAGACGCCAAGTTCACAAAAAGGGAGGGACAAGTATACTTGCATAAAACAGATATCTAAATCTGCCTTTTATTTTTAATGCTTAACTCACCAAATAAGGTATTCTGTTCACAGAAAGCCTCCAATAAAATCACTGTACCATTTCCCATATTTTGCTGTTTAGCAAGGAATACTTCAGAAGATGCAAAGAATCAGAAAACATAAATAAAAAAGGTATATCATATATATGAGCTTTTCAAATTAATTGGCATGTGCCCATCATCTTTCTCAAGAGATCCTGCCATATGGGCTATGAGTCTCTTCCTCCTCATGATCAATCTATCTGCCCATGTCTTCAGAACTCCAAAGTAAGAATCACAATTTTGAGCCCAGTTTGGGAAGAAATTGCTTTGCTGTTCCACAGTGAGCATTTGTGGTGATTGAACAATCAGCTCATTAAAGACAAAGCAAGCTACAGAGGGTGATTTTTTTAAACAAACAAACAACACCATTAAAAAGTGAAGTACTGAGAAATATTGACTGCACTCACACAGTTTATAAATACTGATTACACTCACATATCTTTGGATTCACAACTGAACAGAAGACTGGCAACAATATTCTCTTCTTGGTCCCCAACCACAAAATTTCCCTTCTCTCCACTGCACAAATTATTTTTTTTCTTCCAGCACAAAAGTTGTACACTAGGAGATAACCACAAAACAAATATTTTCTGTCAAAAAAGCCTTCTGTTCTCAATGAGACTTACTATCAAAGACACTGTTTCAGTGCAATCTGATCATCAGATTCTGACAACTACCAAAATTATATTTTACAAAACAAAAATTCAAATATTTTATTTACTGATGTAACTGAAAACTAATTAAATGTACTTAATAGTAAGCAAAACTAGCTTAGCCTGATAGGATTCTTTGTAAAAGCAAAAATGACAGCTCAGTCATAAAACTAACTAAATCCTAACTACAAGAGATTGCTCTAAATGTGAAAAACCATAATGGCAAACTTGAAGAAGAAAATGGAAAATATCAGCAGGAGGAAGAAGCAAAGATTGCTCTACTCCTTGGCTAATAGAAACATCTTCCTGTCTCAGTAGGATGTTTCTACTAGTGGCACTTGGATACCACTCAAACGAATAAAAGGGTTAGCTACTGAAGTTCTAGTTATGTCATTGGGAGACCAATTCAGCTAACATATTCTAAAAGCCATGTTGTCAGCACTAGCTTCTCTTTCAATAAAAGTAATGATTAGAAGTGTGCTTAAAGAAAAGTAAGAACCTGGAGTTCCAGTGCTACTGAAGACATATAACAAATTATTATTATTATTATTATTATTATCATCATCATCATCATCATCCCATTTCTCTGGTTGGATTGAGGCGGCTTACAACAGGAATAAAATACAATACAGAATAAAATCCATTATCCTTCCCTCCCACACAACAACTTAAAAATTCCCAAATAACAATAATAAAACAATATCCAATGATTAAAAGCGATAAAACCAGAACAAGTAGATGGAAATGCTGGGGTATTGTATATGGGAGTCCATATCAGCGGGGGCCAAGTGAACTAATCAGGGAAGGCTTGTTGGAAGAGATCCGTCTTGACAGTCTTTTTAAAGCTGTCAAGATTACTGATGTTCCAGATCTCCAACACACCATTCCATATAAATGGAATGAAAATGCCCTCTGGGTAACCGCAGACAGTCTGGTCTTTATTGGCTGCAGTAAGTTCTTCCCAGAGGACCTAAGTGTGCGGGGTTGATTGTACAGAGGTAGGCGATCCTGCAAATAGGTTGGATCCAAGCCGTGAAGGGCTTTATAGGTCATTACCAACACCTTGTCCTGTGCCTGGAAACTAATGGGCAGCCAGTGAAGAGATTTCAGTATAGGTATTATATGTCACCTCTGGCTGTCCCAGTGACCAACCTGGCTGTCATATTTTGAACAATTTGAAGTTGCCAGATTAGGTACAAGGGTAGGCCCATGTAGAGCGCATTACGGAAGTCGAGTCATGAGGTTACCAGCACATGTGCCACCGTTTCTAGGTCCCCCAGTTCCAGGAAAGGACACAGCTGGTGTAGCAGCCGAAGCTGATAACAAGCACTCCTTCACCTGATTTGACATCAGGAGCAACGAGTCTAGGAGCACTCCCAAGCTGCAAACACAATCCTTTAAGGGGAGTGTGACCCCGTCCAGGATGGGCTGACTTACTCCTACACCTGGGTTAGGGTCCCAACAGCGAGTACCTCTGTCTTATCTGGATTCAGTTTCAGTCTGTTTTTCCTCATCCAGTCCATTACCGCTTTAAGGCATTCATTGAGAGGAGAGATGCCATCCTTGGTCAAGATTGTCGTCCAATGCATGGAGAGATATATCTGCCCCATATCTCCAGATGATCTCTCCCAATAGCTTCATATACATATTGAATAATAATGTATGGCACCTTGAGGGATGCCAGATTTAACTTCTCTTTTTGAAGAGCAACTGTCCCCAAGCATCACCCTTTGGAATCTACCTGAGAGTTAAGATTGGAACCACTGCAATGCAATGCCCCTGACTCCCAACTCTCCTAGGCACTCAAAAGCTGCTGAGAGGTCCAAAAGTACCAACAGGGTCACACTCCCCCTGTTGATATTCAGACGAAGATCATCGACCAAGGCAACCATGGCAGTTTCAATTCCATATTCTGTCCTAAAGCCAGTTTGAAATGGATCCAGATAATCAGTTTCATACAAAACTACTTAGAGTTGAAGGGCAACAGCTCTATCAATTACCTTGCTCAGGAACAGAAGATGTGAGACTGGTCTGTAACTGTTCATGTCCAAAGGATGTAAGGAAGTTTTTTTCAGAAGTGGTTGTTAAACTGCTTCCTTTAAACATGATGGAAACTGACTTTCCCCAAGAAATGCATTAATAACGTACTTCAATACTAAGTTAAAAAATAAGTTTCAATACTTCAAACTAATGTAATAGTGTTCTTGCCACTGTTCTTTTACTATTATAAAGTAAATTGAAAGATGAAGTTTTGCACCATGTTGCAGGACGGGATGCAGACTGTGGAATTACGAATTCAAATTCCTGCTCAGCCATAAAGTGCATTAATTGAGTCTGTCTCAATCTAACCTATCTGATTGCTATAAAGATTTTGTTTAGAATTGGGCAGGGGGGTTAAGCTCCTGAGTGGAATAAACTAAATAAAAGTTAGATATAATGGTAAAGCAACCAGTCATTAGCTGTCTCTGCTTGTCATACACATAAAAGATTGTTTAATATTAACCTAGTTTTCAATTAGTCTTTATTCACAGGAAATTAAAAAAGCTCAATCTTTGGGACAAGGCTGACTCTTTAAGATAAGATAGTTGCAATGATCATGCTGTAAAACAGATATAGTTCCTAATATCTCAAGGACGTGTATGCTCTGGCAGGATATACACAAAACTATGGTTTTAAAGGCACTGATGGTGGGTGAAACCGATAATACAGTTATCTGTAGACTATCCCTTCTCTAAACTGCTTGGGGCCAGAAGTGTTTTGGATTTTTAAAGATGTTGCAATATTTGCATATACATAATGAAATATCATGGAGATGAGATGCAAGTCTTCATCTACATCTTATACACACAGCCTCAAAGTAATTTTCTACAATATTGTTAATAATTTTGTGCATGAAAAAAATTGTGAATACTGAACTATCAGAAAGCAAAGGTCACTCTCTCTGCCACCAATGAAAAGGCATTGAAGCATTTTTTATTTTAGATTTTCAGATAAGGGATAATTAACCTATACCACAAAATGGGGTGGGGGGGCTCTATATTTAGTTAATACAGGATGCCCCTGCTTAGCTGACAGGTCAAGGACCACAGAACTGTCAGAAAGTGGAATTGGTTGAAAAGTGGAAATCGAGGTTTGTGGTTTTTTTTTACCTTGCAAATGTGTTTTGACTGCCAAAAAACATAAATAACACACTATGCATCACTCTTTAATGTGTGCAAAAACTAAATGAACATAACTATATAAATTAAATAAATTAACACAGTACTGTATATTTCTTGGTCAGACTAGATGGCCCTTGGATTTCTCTCCTATGTGGGTCAGACTGCATGACCTTCGGACTGCTTTCCAGCATGGGTCAAACTAGATGACCCTCAAATTCCTTTACCATTGGGACTGGACTAGATAACCCTCAGACATAACAGGTGAGTTCCAGTAATTCAATTTTGTGAGACATTGAACAAAGACTCATTGAGCACTGGTGCCATAACAAACTACAATTCCCAGAATTCCATAGCACTGAGCCATGGCAGTTAAAAGTGGAGTCAAACTGGATTATTTCTGCAGTGTGGATGTAGCCTCAGGTATGTGAACAAGGACTTTCCGCTCAATCTACTAATCATTTTAAAAAGTCTTCCACTGCATTATATTTGGATTGTATTTTAAGTTAATGAGATAAGCTAACTTTTCATTCTACCTTGCTACTGAATACCATTTCAAGATACTGTAGCTTACCCTCACTATACATAACCCATGATACCATTTAACCAGTAGTTACACAGTCTAGTAGATCTTTCCTATATATAAGAACACAGGTGGCTGAAAAAAGAAAGCTATTATTAACTCTAACTAGCCTTTATTTCATTAGGACAATCCTGTTCTCCAGAGCGCAAGGAGACAATTATGTTCTTAAATGAATTGGAATGCCGAATTATTATAGGCTATTTTCACATTTCTATTATATATGCAACCAATTGCAAAAGGATGTAATGTTCAGTGCAATACAGTAATTCTAACTCACTAAAATTCTCTGAATTGAGTAGATCACTGAAATGTTACTTCAATCCAGATCTACCAAGTATACATTGAGCCCTTGGTATCTGCTGGGATTTGGTTTCAGGACCGCCCATGGATATCAAACTCCTTGGATGCTCAAGTCCCATTAAATACAATGGATAGTAAAATGGTGTCCCTTGTATAAAATGAAAAAAACAAGGCTTGCTTTTTGAAATATGTGTGTGCGCGCACGCACACACACGCATCCATTCCAAGCTGTGAATGGCTGAATTTGTAGAAAAAAGGATCTATAGATATGGAGGGCCAGATGTAATTCATTTACTAGGATTTGAAATTCTGGTGCTCATTGGTTCTTTTCATATTACAGTTTCCATAATTCCTGGCAATGTTGGATAGAGCTGACAGGATCAGTAGTCTGAAAATCTGGAGGGTGCCAAGTTTCCTACACTGCGGTGTACTAAAGCAAAGGTTAAGAGAGTTATATGGACATTTTGCATCAGGGGCCAAATGAATCACTGGGATTTACAGACGTGTTGATTTACTTTTTTGCAACTGACAGAATGGATCTACTCTGCCTGGGATTAACAGTTGCATATAGGTACCCCACTTGCAGCTACTGAAATCAACTATGTTTGCCTCCCTCAAGACAATATCTACAGTACGTCCCAAGATCAAATAGCACAGGGATGCAGAGAGTTCAGTTCAATTGACTGGTCTTCTGAAATGTTTTGCCCACTCATGTGACATCTACTGTTCCTCTTCCTTGTAAAATACATCATTAATCTTAAGGATCATTCTGAAACCTTGTTTTGAGGGTTGTTGGAAACTGGAGTAAATAGGCAATTATCATTATTTCTTTTATTATTTCAAGGATTAATATCCTGCCTTTCTCCTACAATGGGATTCAAAGACATGAGAATCTTCCAAATCTGAGACTTGCACTAGTGGCAGGACTTTTACCCCTTTCCACCTGCTGCTTTTCCTGGCACTGAAAACACGATCCAGAAGATTTACCTCCCTTTGGAGAAAACTGTTGAAGTATGGGATGGCTGAGTGAGGAGGAGAGCTTGCTCCCTCCATCCTAGATTTGTCTCTTACACAAAAAGAAGTCCAGAGCTGGATGCATTCCATTAAAATCAGACTAAACTTGAATGTATTTCAGTATCCTTTGCTAATACGTTCTTTCATGGTGTTTACAACCCGACCAAGGAAGAGGTCTGTAATTAACTGCAGGAATTCTGCTCATATTCAGAATGGCTGTTTGGATAAAGTGCACATAAGCAATGAGTAGGATTGATGTCAAATGAAATTAATTAGCTACAGAAGCAAACTTAGCCAGATAAGACAAGACATCCTGCTTTCTTAGCATGCATAGACTCTTCCAAATCTATGCATTTGCTTAATCAGGCAAGGAACCTAAAGAAACACGGGAGGGAGAAAGGTAGAAGTCCATTTCTACATCAACTTCTCAGATGGCTTGGCAATTACCATGATTGCAGGCATACTTAACTATACCATGAATAGAAGTAATAGTAGAGAAGGAAAGTGACATAAAAGCCTAATAGTGGGTTGATAATTTCAAAGCAAATCTATACAGAAATCAGTCAATGAACATTAAACTAAAAGGGAGAGGCATGAACACACTAGACCTGCTGTATTTAATGTTCAAGTCCATTTCCATTTGTAGAGAGAAATATTAATTGTACCCTCCATTTATTATGGTGCAGATCAAAGAAATGTAACTTGGCTGGAGAATAGTACCACATTTTCACAGTTAAATGACTATAAAAGGATCTGGCCAAATACTGATATAGATGAAACTACTATGTTGCCTTCATGCTATCACCATGGAAACAGTTATAAGAGCTCTCTCCTAAGTATTTAAAATCTGACAGCCTCACGATATCGCTATCTGAACGATGGTAGGGCCATAGTTGACTTTAGGAGCTAACTGATCTGTAACTCAAAACTGCTGCATATTAACCATTCCCCTCAGGCTACAGTGGGAGTTAAGTCTTATCGACACAGCAACCATGAACATCTTTAGAAACCTGTTAAATTTAAGGAACAAAAAAATAAAAAATAAAAAATGATACAGCCAATAGCTTCATTAGTTCTCACAGCCTTTTTATTTTTTTTAAAAAAACCCAAACCACTAGAAATAAAAGAAATTAAAGAGAAGCATGTCCACGGCAGCCCTCTAAGTAAGGTTTCTTGACCTTAAGTAACAATTTGGCTGAAATGGTGAACGTAAAAATTGTTGACATCTTGATCTGAACCTTAAAAGTCAAGTTGTAAAGGCATACAGGAACTCATTTAGTGGATACGTAAATTCAACATTTCTTAGGGACCAAGTTAAGCAATGAATCCCACAGCATGAATGAAATGAACAAAAATTCAGTGACCATTCTTTAAAAATCTATTAAAAACATAATTCTGGACCCCACGTTTTCTAGACCTCTATGTTTAAGAGGGCGAAGAAACAAAGCTGTGGCTTGTTAATCATTTTTATTGAATTGGAGACCTAATTTCTTTTCTAGAAAGTGATTGGTGAAATAATACCCCCCCCCCAAAAAAACCAAAGAATGGTAGCTTCTTCTTTCCAACAACAGCACGCCTTCACCATACCCATTGCCTAACAGACTCCCTGGCCGAGCTGACACAGCTGGTCTTGGAGCTGGTGTTAGACTCACCCAGGCTTCTGGTCCTGAGGGATCTCAACATCCCCTTTGAGTCCGGCTCATTAGATCTGACAGGTGCAGCTCCAGAGTTCATGGATTCCATGACTACCATGGGCCTGTCCCAATTAGTCTCGGTTCCCAGACATTGTATTGGTAACACACTAGATGTGGTCTTTAGTGCAGACCTGGAATATCCGTGGGCGAAGCTAATTAATACCTCTGTCCTGTCATGGACG
The DNA here is from genome assembly GCF_019175285.1 of Sceloporus undulatus. NCBI lineage: Eukaryota > Metazoa > Chordata > Lepidosauria > Squamata > Phrynosomatidae > Sceloporus > Sceloporus undulatus. The sequence goes on from NC_056525.1 coordinate 115,042,648, forward strand.
GATCATTTCCTGGTCAAAGTGGGACTGAAGGCCACTATCCAGACGTCCCTCGGGGGTGGAGGACCTATTACAATGGTCCACCCTTGAAAGCTGATGGAACTCAAAAGGTTCCAGGAAACCCTAGAGGATTTTATGGTTGGGAATGATGGCGATCCTGTCAATGCCTTGGTTGATTCCTGGAATAATGAACTTACCAGGGCCATAGACAGCATCGCTCCTAAGCATCATTTCTGGCCCACTTCAAACAAAAAAAAATGGTACACCGAAGATCTTCATCAACTAGAGCGCCGCTGGCGGAAACATCAGCATTTGTTTGACAAGACACGCCATAAGAATACATTGGATTCTTATGGAGTGGCAATAGATGTAGCAAAGAATTCTTTCTATCCTACATGTATTACATCTGCAGAGTCTCGTCCAGCAGAGCTATTCAGAGTGGTTAAAGAGTTAACCCAATTGCCTCCCACCCTGAACCCTTTATTAGAACCAACTAAGGCCTGCTGTGATGCTTTTAATAACTTTTTCGCAGATAAAATCTCTCAGATAAGGGCTGATCTTGATGCCGGCATTACCGCAGAAACAATAAGAGAGGTATCCAGTGACTCTGCAGACTGTGTTAAACTGGATCATTTTGAGTTTGTAAATACTGATGAAGTGGACAAGCTCCTTGGAAGTGTAAGGAGAACGACTTGCCCTCTCAATCCTTGCCCATCATGGCTGACCATTCAGGGAAGGGATGCAATAAAAACATTATTACAACTTATAATAAATGCATCCTTCCAGGAGGGAATATTTCCATCTAAACTAAAACAAGTGATAGTAAAGTCACTTTTGAAAAAACGCTCCCTAGACCCCCTGATAAGAAACAACTACAGGCCGGTCCCCCTTCTACCATTCTTGAGCAAAGTGATCGAGAGGACAGTTGCCTTCCAACTCCAGGCTGTCTTGGATGAAACCATTATCTAAACCCATTTCAAACTGGATTTAGGGTGGGATATGGAGTTGAGACTGCCATGGTCACCTTAGTCGATGACCTCTGTCAGGGCATTGGCAGAGGAAGAGTGACCCTGTTGGTGCTCTTAGACATCTCATACCATAGACCATGGGATCCTCATACCATAGACCATGGGATCCAACTGTGTCTCTACCTGGACCAAAAAGACCTTGAAACAGTGGTACACGCACTGGTAATCTCTCATTTAGTTTTCTGCAATGAGCTCTACATGGGGCTACCTTTGTACCAAGTTTGGAAAGTTCAACTGGTTCAAAATGCGGCAGCCAGATTGGTCACCAAACATCTAGGTCAGACCATATAACACCGGTATTAAAATCCCTTCACTGGCTGCCAATCAGCTTCCGGGCGCAAAACGAAAGTGTTGGTTATTACCTTTAAAGCCCTACATGTGTGAGGGAACGCCTCTCCCTACACAAGCCACCCCGCACTCTCAGAACAACTGGGAAGAATTTACTAAGACCAGGTTAATAACAACTTCCCACATAGCGTACACAGCGAAAGCCCCTCTGTTATGGAACAACTTGCCGGAAGAGATCCGTCTCATCATCACTTTAGATGTCTTTAAGAAGGCATTGAAGACGGATCTATTCTGGCAGCCCTGCCCACCCGACCTTTTATAAAGAACGAATAAAAACTCCCACTTCTGGTCATAACTGCATATTTTAGATGATGATTTTATTGCTTGAATTGTATTTTTAAATGATGTCATAGTTTTATTGTAAACATTTTAGAAATTATTATTGTATTATGGTTGTAATCCCGCCTCGATCCATTGGGAGAGACGGGAAATACAAATAAAGTTGTTTATTATTATTATTATTATTATTATTATACGTGGGCTTGGCGTATGTGGCTTTGAGCTTACGCGTATGGAAAGCCCAGGACAAAATAGTGTAAGTGCCAGAAGAGCACATGCAGCACCACACACTTCAGAGTGCAGCCATAGGAATCAAAAGGATTCCAGCATATATGTTTTTTCCCCTATGCGGGGGGGGGGGGGGGCCTCTGGAACAGATCTCCAACTTATAGGAAGGGTCTACTGTATACGTTTTCATTCTGTTAGTATTAAAAAAAATTGTGTTAAATTTTACCATGTGGTGGCTCAGAGTCATTAATTCACAAAATATTCTTAGTATTATTTTTTCCCCTAAAAAATTCTTTAGTCATGCTGAGTTCAGGGCTGATTGAACTGTCACTGATTGAATAATGGCATATTCCCACCAGAAATCTTTTCCCTTATTTTGCTAAAGAGATATGTGATTTGTATCCTTTCTGTGTCAGGAAAGAAATGTAAATTAAGATAATGACTTAGAACAGCAGTTTTCAACCTGTGGGTCGCGACCCCTTTGGGGGTCAAACGATCCTTTCACAGGGGTCGCTTAAAACCATCGGAAAACACATATTTCCGATGGTCTTAGGAACCAAGACACCACTCCTCTATCCATCTCCATGGTTGGGGGTCACCACAACATGAGGAATGGTATTAGGAAGGCTGAGAGCCACTGACTTAGAAGATGACACATGCTTTGCAAATAACCAATGCCAGGGTAGAAAGATGGGTTTGTCAGATCCTGTTTATTCTTTCAGACTTTCGGTGACCACTGTATCATTCTAGACAGGCAGTTCAGATTAGAAAGTGGGGGCACAGTTTAATGGTGGTTCAATTACAACTTGGATTCCAAAAATTAGTGCTCAGCAACTACTGCTTGACATATACGCTATGGGTATCATCTTCTTCCATATGCTTTTTTATAATTACTCCAGAAGAGGGCAAAGTGAATCCCTCCAGAAGTTGCTGGAATGAAACTCCCAACAGCCTTAGGATAGGAATGGTGACAGTGAAGAATGGTAGGCATCTAAAGCCAACAATATCTGGAGGCTACACTTTGCCCACACCTGATTTATATAACTTAAACCACTTCAGAAAGTTACCTAAGGATTCAGTCAGATCCATGAATATGCAAATAGGAATAATGCTATTTCTTTCTTTTATGTCATATACAGTGCGTCCTTTTTTTACACGAGGGATCCGTTCCGGACCCCCCCCCCCCGCGCATAAAAACCCGTATGCTTGAGCCCCATTGAAAGTAATGGGGCTCATGCATGTGGCGGTAGTGCAACAGTGCGCGTGCACCTTGGGCGCGCACCCCATTCAATTAAACGGGATGCACCACCCCTTGCATCCCGCGCAGCTTTCAACATATGCTGAAAACCACGTATAGTGCGTCTGCGTATAACGTGGGCACACTGTAATTCCAGCAAGGCAGAGAAAGACTAACTGGTGGATGGGCGTGGATATGGACTGGATGAAAATCCAATAAACTGTTGCTCTTAGTCAAGAGTTCACCTGCCTGGATGAATTATATTCATCTTGTTTGGAAGGGGAATTTGAGAGATCACTTTGGCATCCCTTCTGTTACTGGAGGCACAGATATCCACTAAGGTACAGAGGGCCAACTTGCTTTGAATAGTTCACCAACTGTGCCCCAAACTGCAAAGAGACAGGCATACCTCAGAAAGCCACATACTTTGAAAAACCTTGTGTTATATGAAGGGTTGCCTCTGAAGACAGTTCAAAAACTGCAATTAATTCAAAATATGACTACTACAGTGCTAATTGGGTATACAATGCTAGTGCTTTCCTAACAGTTCTGACTCCTGGTCAAATTCCCAGCCCAATCTAATATACAATACTGTACAGTATTTAAAGCGATCACAACTTGCTGTCAGGACACCTGAAGGATCATTTCTCTCCATAAAACCTAGCAGTGCTTTGAGCTTCCCCCACCAGCTAAGGTGCAGTAGACAGCTAGAATGGAGAGTACTTTCCTAATGCTCAAAAGGAAATGTTGCTTTATTCTTCTACTGAGCCCTAGTGGTAATAACAGAGTCTCTGGTTTGATTCTAGTATATCTCACAACAATCCGAAATTCAAATCATGTAAGAAGCCAAGACAACTTTCCACTTCAGACTGTCAGTTCCACAATACAGAGTTGGGGTAAAAATCACATGTCCCCACCAAGAAAATCCCAGCACTCCTAGTCAGACTAATAACCAGTACTAACCTTCTGCCTTCTTCTTTTTTATGTATTTTATTTATTTATTTATTGAACTTCTATCCCACTTTTCTCCTAAAATGGGATTCAAGGAGGATCATATATTGTCATTTCTTGACATTGAAACATCCTTCCCACCACCACCCTATGCTCATGTCAACTTAGATATGCTATGGTTTGGAGAAAGAAAGGAAGCGGGGACCCATTTGTACAGAAAGGTATGCATATTCAAAACATATCTAAATTTAAATACATTTATTATATCAGTGGTCAGCAATGCTGCACCCTTGGATTTCAGTGCACCACTAGAGGCTTTCTTTGGCCCTTGCCAAGTTCCAAGGTCTAATTTTTTTAATTTACTTCTCCCTCCTCCCAAGTGATAGCATCATTCCATGCAAAACTGTGATCACCAGGTGCCACCATCTTTGTTTCCCTCTGGACCCATGAGAAGTTGAGATATTCACAGGAAATTAAGGCAGATGGATTCAGGTTAACACTGCACTGCACTCTGCCAAATCACCAAGAAAACGGCGGCGGAGGGCTGGAACCATCTCCACTGGAGAAGGGGGTAGGCTACAAAATTAGGGTGAACAGTACATGCTATTTACTAAAATATTTCCAACCTACCCTATATCAGTACATCTCAGGGTAGTATACAAATCAACTTTAAAGTATACATAGGCGGGGTACAAACTGCCGCTTTGCGGCGCTCCCCCGCCGCCGCCATTTGCTCCGTGCGGGAGCTGCAGCAGCCAAACCGCGCGACTCCCGCACGGAGCAAAAAAGAAGCTCCATTTCGGAGCTTCTTCTTGCGGCGCCTCTATGACGTCGCGAGGCGCCTGGCGTGGACTCGCGACGTCATAGGCGCCGCGACACGTCTGGACGCTGTGCGTCCAGTACGTAAAGATGGCGGTGCCCATGTAGAAGGTGCGCCCCCATCTTGTACGTATAGGATACGTACTAGGGTTAGGGGGGTGCGGAAGCACCGCCCCTTCCTAACCCTAGTACGTATCCTATACGTACTATATGGCGGTGTGTATCCCGCCATAAAAGCATATGATAGCAATAATTGCCAATCTCTTACATCAATGGCTCCCAAACTTTGGTCCTTCGGGTGTTTTGGACTTCAGCTTTAAGAAACACCAGCCAGCTTGGCCAACAGTCACAACTTCTGGGAGCTGAAGTCCAAATCATCTGGAGGACCAACAAAAATTGGGCACATTACTAACATTTCTCTATGCCAAACAGGTATCACATGGAGACATTCCAGATATGAACTCAACTTGACACAACTCCAATAACAGATAAATAATCAAGAGAAGGGAGAACATATTTTATAATGCAGCAACCTAACCTTGAGGCTTTCAGATGTTTTCAACTGCAACTCCCATCAGTCCCAGCTAACACTGCCAATGGGGAGAGAAGCTGAAAAGCTGAAAGGATAATGGAAGATGAAGCTGAAAACTTCCAGAAGACATTGTGAAGATACTCCCATTTCTCCCTCACTCCCTTTGCTATATATGAATACTATATGTGTCTGAAGTGTACTTCTTTAATTCTCCATCAGGGAGTTGTATGCATTCACACTCCCTGGGGAGCAAGTCACCCTCATATGCAGATCTACAGTTTTAAAAACAACGCAATTGGCTAGCCAAGTGAGAACAGTATGAAAGCTTGCCATTTAACTGAATGAGTGCTCGACTTATATTTGCAAACAAACCATAATTACAGGCACACGCTAAGTTTCTAGGTGCTCTCTGCTCCGAACAAGACAAAACACAGGAAACACAGTCAGTGAAGGGAGTAGTAGCACATGACGAGAAGATGAAAAAGGGAACAAATAATGAAGGGCAGGGTAAAAGTAGTCTAAATAAATAAATGGTAATTTGACATTATTTCTGAACTGGACCATTGTTTTAAGAATTTAGTAAATGGCTTGGTGTTCATAGGGTTTTTGAATTACATCTAAGCTGATGCTCATAGTGTGTTTTTCACACATGTGATCTTCATATACAGTGGTACCTCGGGATACGAAATACCCAGGTTACGAAATTTCCGGGATACGAAAAAATCCCATAGGAAATAATTGTTCCGGGTTACGAATGTTTTTCGGGTTACGAAAAAATTTTTGGTGCTTTTTTCGGCTTTTTCGCACGGAATCACGGCTTTTCCCCATTAGCGCCTATGGCATTTCGGCTTACGAAGGCTTTTCGGGTTACGAAAGCGGCCGCGGAACAAATTAATTTCGTAACCCGAGGGAGCAGTGTATGTCAAAAGCATGAGAATATTTATTCCACTTTCAAAATGCAGTTTAACAGTACCATGAAACAGCATGATTGTACAATGTGACTCAATGTCACCAATGGCTGCTCTAAGTTCCAACTATAGTGTGATCTGAAGGCAGGATATAAATAATAATAGTAATAATAATAATCAAAACAATTAATGGCAATCAGACACCTCAAACATTATTATGCAGCTTAGAACACTATAAAGGAGAGCCAGTTATGGATTGCAGTGAACGCTGCAGCATTAAATTTGCACTATACCATCAACTCTTCAGCATACAAGCTGCTGGTTTTAGAAACTATGTTTGGAAAAAGACGGGGGGAAATAGAAGCAATCTGAACAAGGTACTTTTGTTTTTTCAAATGTTTGCTTCCTTAAGTCAGAAGAAAGGAGAGGAATGTTAAAGATTATGCATGATGCATGTGATGCTTAGACTGCGTTGCAGTGGCAGCCTTCATCTTGCTAAATTATTCTTTCATTTCAAATGTGAAGTTATTTGTCCTGCATTTAGACATATACAAGTGGGTCCTGTTGTAAAGCAAAGGGCTCTCATTCGGTGTTTCATGTAGACATCCTCAACACCAAGAAACTGGTCCACACCTCATTTTTTTGTTTTACAATTGATACATACTGAGCTTGTTCAGTTTTCACATGGCTGGCCCTTTCTTGGCAGCCCCTTCAATTACTGTTGTATGTATGCATGTATTCCACAAATTTCAGGTTCCCTAAGACAATTTGATTCACCACTCTCAGTGGTTTGTACCTACAATAATTGTATACAGTTTAACAACAACTACAAAAGCATAATGCCTGTCTAGGAGAGAAACACTGCAGAACAACAATGATGCATGGCTTATAATTCATAGCACTCTCCTCATCAGACGTGGGTGAAAAAAAGAGGGACTGAATCACTGCAACACATTCTGAAAAGATGAATGAAGGGGATTGTTATGCACCAAATCTGTTACATTTTGTTTTGTTTAGAGAGAAGTTGTCAGAAGGTTTCATTTGCTGCTTTGTCTTCTTCAAATAAATTTATGGCAGCATATGCACCACTCATGTTAATAAAACAGTTCAATTATACAGTAGTTCTTTTAAAAATTAAACATGAAGTACATGCTAATTCTTTTCATGGTCTTTGTCAAGGCAAGCTTTTTCTCAGTTACCATTCATACTGTCTTATTAGACTGCTCTGATGGCTTCATTCATGAATCTTTCGTCCCTAAGTCCATAAATGGTCCTGATTTCCAATGACTGGTTAGAACTACACTAACTGGTGGAGAAGGGTCTCAATTCCCTACTTGGCTCAAAAACATTATTGCCCACAGGAAAGCCTCTTCTGGAAAATAGCCACATATATAAAAACCATCTCTAGGAAGCAAAATGTCATATGAATCAATCCTCAAGTTTCAAGAACCTGGAACAGACTGTACTCTACCATCTCCTTTTCTTTTTCTCTTCACTAACATACTATACTCAAAGGAGAGCTGTACATTAGCTGTATTAAGTAGACTCTGGACCTCCAGAAACTCTGTACATCAGTCAGTTCTCTCAAGCTCAAGAATTCCTTTCTGATGACCCACATTTTCTGACTGTCTATAATAGGCGGGTTACAAACCGCCTGTTTGGGACGGGCTGCACCCGCCCCTTTCCCCGGTGTATCGGGGCCTCAGTGGCTAGACCGGCAGCCACTGAGGCCCCGATCCGCTGCTTTCCAGGCTGCGGGGAAGCGGCAAAAGGCCGCTTCCCTGTAGCCTGAAAAGGGGTGTCCCTGGGGCTTCAAGCCCCAAGGACACCCCGCGGCGGCGGGGAGGAAGAGAAAGGGGCCGCTTGGCCCCTTTCTCCTTTGGTCCGCTGGGCGCAGACGTGTGAAGGCTGCGCCCAGCAGACCAAACCAGGAAGGAGCTCTGAAACGGAGCTCCTTCCTGCTCCGCGCTAAGGGCGCACTAAGCGCCCTGGTGTGGAGGGAGGACGTTACGTCCGCGCCGCCCCGTATAGAGGCGGCGCGGTCGTGACGTCCTCATGGCGGCGGCCGTGTGGAACGGCTGTCGCCATTTTGTGCACAAGGAGCACACACTAGGGTTAGGGGGGTGCGGAAGCACCGCCCCTTTCTAACCTAGTACACACTCTGTGCGTACTTTCCTGCCCGTTTATAACGGGCCATAGATAGCAGCCATTTAATAGTGCACTATAATGAAGGCAGAAAGACAATACACCAAAAAAAGTTTTAAAAAGTGAAATACTCTATACCCAATGAATCCTAGATAAAGGGTGAATAAACAAAAATGGTGCAAAAGTAATGCTGTAAGTATTCAGTTTTGCACCATTCTTTTTCAATCACCCTTTATAAAAAGCAAAACTTACAATTGATTTCTGACAAATGTGCAGGCTTGCATTTTGCCTAATAATCACAGGGAAGCTTGAGAAAGCTCCACACATCTAGAGCCTCCCACCCCAATGCATTGTTTCATAGAAATAATTAGCAACATGATTAATAAATATAAAGCTCTTCAGGAAACCCAGGAATTTAATGACACAAGTCAGATTGGTCAACTGGAATAAATACAGTCCAAGTCAATTCAAAAATTTCAGTGTAGTAATTCTTTTCTTCTTTTTTTCTCTCTCTCAAGCAGATGATCTTTAGGAAGCGCATACATTTATGTACTAGCATTTCAGGTAAGCCAAAATAAATGTACAGTATTAACAATTTCCAGTGCTTTTATTTCCCCTTAAAATCTAACTAACATTAGAGAAGTGTATGGTACTGAGTTGTGATATCTTAAAATACTACAAGTATTCCTATAAAATAATTCCAAATATATCATTGTATTTGCTAGATTATAATTTTTGAACAATACTGATATTTTTTCTTATAAAATACTACAGTTCATATAGTTCAAATACAATCTGGGTGCCTGCTGTAACTGAGCAGAGTCAGCACATCGGAGGAAGAACACCAACATCACCTCCACCACCCCAAAAAAGAAGATGGCACCATGCCTGCTTGCTTGCTGGCCTTCCTGCTGTTCTGCATCTCTTCTGGTGGACTGTTGCCTGCTCCAGATTCCTGAACTCCCTGCAGAAGCAGATCTCAGATACTGAGACAGCTGCCGGCTAATAAGCCAGAGGACCATCTGTCCCCTTTGGAAGCGGTTAAAAACTGGATACCTGCTGTGGTGGGTTCATTTCACCACTGAAAGGTGCACCACCAAAAAGGGGGGAGGGGGTAGAGTGAGTGCAGGAGCTAGTGCTTTTGGTTGGAAGGGGAAGAAGTGCAAATATTTTTGGTAACTTTTTAAATAACATGCCGGCTGGCAAGAAAAAATGTCTTACATGAATAGAATGGGAGGGCAACCAGTCAAAGGAGCAGCCATTATGACAATGATGGCATGGACAAACAGTCCTACTAGCATGGTAAAAGGGAGAGCCACAGGGTGTTGGTTATACCTAAGCTGTCCCTGACTTCAAATAGTCTGGATAACCTTGGCAACAGTTCCCTTGAGCTAGAAATGCAGCTGTTCAATGTCAGGTTAGTGAAACCTGGCTTGTATTACAGAAACCTGGCTGAATGAAACTGGGGGGGGGGGGGGGTGGTTCTCTGTACAGCAGCAGATGAGCGTTAGGGGACAGGGAGATGGAATGGCAGTGATCTATTGTGATTCTGTGTTCCTCACCAGATGTCCTGACCCACAGTCTGCTAAGTTCAAGTGGTTGTTTTTAAAGGTGAGAGGCCAGGACAGAATAGGGATTCTGTTAGTGTACTGTGCACCATCTCTATTCCGAAGATTGTCTGAATTGGTCCCAGCAGTGGTGTTCGGCTAGTTGTTCTGGGGCGCTTCAACATCCATCCAGAAGCCTCTCTGTCAGGAGCAGCTCAGGACTTCATGTCCACCATGACAACCATGCATATGTCTGAAGTAATATGTGGTGCCACCTATGCTGCAGGACACACTCTGGATCTGGCTTTCTGTTCCGGATGGGATGGTGGTGATCTGACTGTAGAGGAACTGTCTGTAGTTCCATTGTCTTGGACTGATCACTACCTGGTGAGATTTAGACTCACCAGGTCTTGGAGGCTCTGAGAGGTGGGGTGGAGTGATTAAGATGGTCAGGAAAGATGCCTGATACCCATTATCGGGGTCAGGGAATAAAGCAAAGTGGGCCTGTAAAACACTCTACCTGAATTACATGTGAGCCTGCTCAGTCTAGAATAGGTAACGCCCAGGGACATGAAGCACTGACTGGAGGCAGGCAAGGAAGCCACTCTGTGGAGGAAACAGAGTACTGCTGCCTGTACCCAGACCATGCATGTGTTTAAGTAACTAAGCTGATGAAACTCCTGAACAGCAACACGCAGGAGTTTGCTGTGCGGGCAGATGACAGAAAATGGGAAATACGTGAATATCATAGTAGAATGATTATGAAATATGAGGGCTTTGGAGATTACTACAGTACACACTTATAGTGCTGCTATTCCACTTTTACAGCTCTGGCTGCTTCCTGTTGCATTCTGGGATTCGCGTTTTAGGGAGGGGCATTTAGAATTCTCAACCAGAGAGCTCTTAGGTCTCACTGAACTACAAACCCCAAAATGCAACAGGAGACAGCAGAGCAATAAAAGTGGAATAGCAGCAATGTAAGAGATGCAATAGTCTCCCTTGTTATTGTGTGCCTCCAAGTCATGTTTTACTTATGGCAACCCTAAGGTGAATCTATCTTAAGGTTTCTTGGCACGTTTCTTCAGAGGGGGTTTGCCATCTTCTGAGACTGAGAGAATATGCCTTCCCCAAGGTCACTTAGTTAGTTTTTATACTCAAGCAGGGAACTAAACCCTGATCTCCAGAGTTGTAGTCCAGTGCTCAAACCACTTCCTCACGCTGGCTCTAGGCCACAGCAATAAAACCAAGGAGTTAAAGAAGGGAGACTGGATGGATATGATGAGGGACACTTTAGATTGCATGACAAAGACTGTATCATGTGTACATGATGATACAGTGGAAAATAAATGAAAATTCTCAGGAAACAAGGAAATACCAAAAGTAAGCATCAGCTACCAGAAATAAGGAAAAATATCATTGGGGGGGGGAGGAATTAAAATGTGAATTCATTCTAAGGGAACTAAACATTCCAATTAAATAATAGTGATTCCAGAGACAAACTTGCAAGTCTTCATGGACATTACTTCAAAAAAGCCCACCTCCCAACACCTATCCTGTTGACGTTGTAAACAGTTTAACATGAGTTCAACATTGATAACAAGAAAGTAGATAAAACACAGGCACTTACTTTCATGGAGCAACTCCCCCCCCCCCTTTTACTACAGTGCATTTGAAACTTCACTTAATAATAAGCCATGTTTCTCCAGCTTTCAGTTACCCATTCAAACGCTTACGAAGTAGTCATATAAGGTCATGAGAACAGGGGTGGTGTGGCAAAGCAAACCAAGAGGATGAAGAGGTCTGAACATGTTAAACTGACAGCCACTCTTCAGTAATTCATCACTTTGCTGAATTATTCTCTAGAGATGAACACAAACCTCTGTGATCTTTCCATCTAAATAGAACAACTTACTTCATATCTGCTTGTATTACTAGAGCTAAATAAGATAGCTGCCAAGATCTTTAAATGTGATCATACTTCATAGGACCCTCCTGTTGAAAGTCCTACATTTAAGTCTGGGATACCCTTTTCCTTTTACAGAGTCTTGACACCTAGGCTATGAACAGAATCCTCAAGGAGATAAACAGAATTAGAGATTTTTCTGAGGTTGTCACTAAGAATGCATGAAGACTTTAGTCAGTTATGTCACTTAATTACCACAAATAGCTTTAGCTACAAATCCTCTGTATAAGATAGCTGAAACAGAAATTCCCTTTAGCCAGCCAGCCAGATAAAGTTTATAAAACTGTTTCTTGTTGGTCACTAAAATGCCCGTGTGTGAATGGGTGGATTTATAAAAATATTTTAAAACCTCTGGAAGTTTATTTGTAAGGTTAAAATCTTTGGAGCACTAATTTGACATGAAGAGGCAAAACTAGTTAAGAAATTGAGATGCAAGGCCTTTGAAGTAATCTACAAATTTACCCTAGATGAGCTGATGGGTACTTATCAAGTTGTAAGTTAGTTAGCTATCTCCCAGAGACGTGTGAAACCTTGTGCAATAAAAACAACTTTGTCCATGTGTTAAAGTGATGACTCTTTACAGATTTTTCAAAAATACATAGAGTTTTATATGAAAGTAAAATAAATTCTTTTGAGCTCTATATTCCGTTTTGTATTGACAAAAAATAAGCAATACAGTTTCTTGATAATTATAGAAATCTATCAGGCCAGCCATCTTTGTAATAGTCTTGGTATCTATGTACTTTCTGGGACATTTTTTGACTAACGCTAGCACCCTTGTGAAAAATGAACAACTTAACCATTTTTGCTTACTAGAAAACCCTAGGGATGCTTTGACACACATTTATCACATTATGCAGATTTCATCCCAACCTGACTAAACTTATTAAAAGCAAGTCCATAAATCAAAGTAGAGACCAACATTTGTAAAGAATGTTAACTCAAAATAAAAACTTAAGGAACAATTTTATTAGACGGGGGGAAGTTTAAACACGTTAGCTCTAATTGGTTTTGAGACGTTTACATTCCAGGCATTATTTTATGTTCAAATTAGGGGAGAAAACTAGAAGTAGGTGCACAGATTTTGGAGACTGTTTAGTGCTATCTATTCATCAGATTTATATAGGCATACAGATGGCAAAAGTCTTTAATGAGGCTTCTATACTAGTTCTGTAGCATCTGTCCTACTTGCAGGCAGATCAAAACAGCATTTGTTTGCGAATGCTCAACCCACTTCCATAAAAGCAGACAATTTAAGACAAGTACAGGCTGAGACTCTGGTTTAGTGATGCTCGGCTTTCGGCTGTTTGGAAAACTATGTGCATAAAAATGAACCATCATGCAATTTGGAAGGGATGCACCTCTTCCTATTCATACAAAAGTACTGTTATTCAACTTGAACCCATGTGACAAGATATATAAAATTTTACTGGTATAAATTCTGAAATTCTAGAAACAATGGCATTCAAAAGACCTACAGACTTCAACGATATTAAAAAAGTAAAAATTCAGTACACAGGCCTGGCATACATTGGCAATCCATTTTGCTTGGTGCCATGTGACACAACAAAGGCTTCTCAATATAGGAAGCCAAAAGAAAAGTCTATGTGAGAGATTTGCTAGATTTCTAGATGCAGCATTTGAACAGATGTGATTCTAACTTACCGTTACAGACTTCAAAGTCATTCCATGGTAGGTGCCCATTGTGTCAATCTTGAAACCTTCCGTCTCTGCAAAATTAAAAAAAAAATCTTGTAAGTAATCCCATATGCGAATCTAAAATGGGCTAGTCAGATGGCAAGCAAAGATGTGAAACTGCCATCTGTTGCAGGCTACAGTGGGGGAAGATATATATATATTAGACAACAGCAAAACTGTATGTAAAGCAGAATAATCTATTAGATGGTGCAATATCTTTATATCAAACAGCCTGGAATACTTGGAATAATCACTATAGTACCAAATGATTCTAACCATTTATTTTCATTCTTTCTTGTCTCCAAGTCTGTGTGGGTTTTAGAACTTCCTTAAATACCAAGAAGAAAAGCACTCCAAGAACACACTGCCTTTAGATTATAAACATCTGATTACATCAGGAATTTGTATCTGGCACTTAGGCTGCAATGGAAAGAGCCCATTCACCTGAGGCTACCAGTAACTTTCCAGTGCTATACGTTGACAGAATGCACAGCTTCTTCAAGGTTAAGGTTATCTGTTATACAGTTTCTTGGCACTGCTGACCAGGCTCAACCTTGATTGCCTTGAGCAAAAGAACCATATATACAGTACAAACAATATATGTGTGTGTGTATTATATATACATATATATTGTAGATAGATAGATAGATAGATAGATAGATAGATAGATAGATAGATAGATAGATAGATAGATAGATAGATAGATAGATAGATAGATAGATA
>NC_056525.1:115057060-115068600 GCF_019175285.1 Sceloporus undulatus
TCCTGTAAAATTTTATCAGAAGACTGACCAGTTTCTTCAATTATTTAGAACTCTATTCTAAGGCCTGTTACAGACAGGCCAAAATAAAGCTGCTTCGAGTCACTTTGGAGGAATGGTATTTCAATGATGCATGTGTCCCAAGAGTCCAAAAGCCGCACCAAAGCTGCACTCCAGTCCTTAGAACTGGAGTGTGCCTTTGGTGCGGCTTTTGGACTCATAGGACGCATGCATCATTGAAATAGAATACCTCCAAAGTGACTCGAAGCAGCTTTATTTTGGCCTGTCTGTAACAGGCCTAAATGTTTCATGGACAAAATGCTTTGGTTCAAATCTTTTTCCATTCAAAACTATAATGCTACAACTCCTGCACACTTCCATCACATAACCTGCTTTTTATTCTCACATCAGAGAATGAGATCATCTGAGAGGAGTCTACATGTCTGGGACAACCTTTCTATTTCCAAAAGGGAGGACTATCTGAAAAGAGCATGTACATTCCTTGTACTGTGGACACTGAAAGATTTTTGCACAGCTTAAGAGTTATCTGTAACAACTTCTCAAATTCCCAATTGAAGAGATAACCACAAGACACATTACAACAAAACTCTCCCAGCCCATCATCACTTTCCATTCTAGACATTTGAGGCATGATATCACTTCTTCCCTTGTCATTTCCACTGCCAAGAAATTACAGAAATTATAGAAATTAAAAATAATCAACACATGTCATTCTTAGTTAACAAGCCCAATTCTTCTTCTGGCTATAGTGGGAGGGCCAGCATCTAGTTCCTTGCAAAATCTGATGTGGATGTTAGGAGCTCTGCACTTTGCACTCGTATCCTGCATCACAGAATACAGTATCTACATTAAAGCATTATTGTTATTTACTTATTATGACACCTAAGAGGGTGTCCTAAGGGTGATGCATAAGAGCTGCAAAATTAAGCTTTTGCTTTTCTTCATACAAAATCATGAGGGCAAGGTTTGTGTGTGCTTCTCTTGTAGGGGGAGGGATCAGAGATTTTGCACATTGTGAAGGTGTCATATTTGAGGTGCAGCACACACCGAAGTCCCTTGGCTGGTCCTTGACATTCACAGTTAAAAGATCTAAAATAACAGGGTTGAGAAATGTGTTTCTGACAGACACCATAGAGAACCAGTCAGAGTCAACAGTGAAAGATCAACAACTGACTTAGCTCAGTACAAATGCAGCTTCATGGCTTTTATTTCCCCCATTCCTGGTTATATGTTTTATCAGTCATTGCCTCCTAAAAACAATGAATGCATACAAAGAAGCTAATATGCAACTTACTTCACTACACTTTTAAGACAACTAAAATTAGATTCAGTGTTGAAAACAAACATGCTCTATTAAAAACAGGGCATACACAAGCATGCCCCAAAATAAAGTTTAGAAGTTACCATGAATAAAACTGTAAGTGCATGTACATTAGCAAGCATTCAAATGTGAATGGAAAAATCAATTGTGATGCATAAGGGCAGGAACTGATTATTAGGTAAAATGAAGAATAGGCTTGTACATATGAGGGATATTAAAAATGATTCTTGAATGTTATTCATACAATTAACTTCAATAACCAGAATACTATTTTCTGCAATACTGAAACAGACATCCCCAGTAATTGTTGTCTAGAAGCCATTTCAGGCAATTCCTATTCTCTTGTGTCTGAAAGATTTTATAATTTTACTTTTCCAGCTTTTCTATGAAGCAATCATAGTACCTGGAGGTTTTGTTTTGTTTTTACCAGACCTCTATTAATGAGATGAAAACTTGTTTTCAGTGCTGTAAGTTTGTGACTTTAATATATCTATATATTAACCTTAAAAAAAACCTGTGTGGACACATACATGACAGAGCTGGACACAGCAATGAGGTATCATGCTTCTTCTCTATACTGTAGTTTGCTTGCTTGCTGTGTGTGTGTGTGTGTGTGTGTGTGTGTGTGTGTGTGTGTGTGTACATACGTGTGTGTATGGCTAAATTTAGCTAGTGTCAGCACTCTCAAAGGTTAAACTAATCACAACGTCTCATTTAATCAGTCCTAGTCCTGGTTATCAAGAAATTTGGTTTCCTTTAACCTTGGTTAATATTAAGAATAAGATGAGTCTCCTTAAGGGAGCATCCTTTAAGCTTCTTTGAGCACACAAACATTCTTAAGGTTCTTGAAGAACTGTCCTGACAGTATTCAAAGATATAGCTGTATTAGTCTGTAGAATCAGTACGTAGAGAGGTCTTGTAGCACCTTTCAGACTAACTGAAAGAAATAAATAAATTAGCAGCATGAGCTTTTGTAGACTTAAGTCTGCTTCCTCAGATGCATTGTTAGATATTGTGTTTCCAAAGCTAGCCATATCAGTATCAAAAGTAGAAAATTTCAAATAATGAGTCTTCAGAACAGCACACTCTTTAGAAGCATGCAAACAGTACCTACTAATATAGGGAATGCAACAAACGTGTTTTCCATGCGAATGGAATTGTCAGATGCCGCTCTAGCCCCAATCGTCCCCTGATCAGCATGGAACCATGGCAACTGCCTGCTGCAGTCAGAGGCCGGCCGCCACTGCAGTCTCAAATAGGCAACTGGCAAGGAGCACTTTTTGCGCTCTTTTTTTCGGCAGCTCTGGTCTGCCTTAGGCAGCCTCAGGCCAACTTCTGGTCACTCCGGGTGGTGTGCGTACCTAGAAGCCGCTCTATCTTGCTCACGTGTTTTGGGCCAAAGTAGATATTAAAGTCAAATTGTTAACTGTTTTTGTATAACAATTCCCATTCTTATGTAACATACATGATCAAAAGGAAACTGTGGCACAACTCATAATTTGCCAGTGTTGGGCAATAATAAACTAAGACAAATGTAGGGGTGAAATGAAATCTGAATCACTGCAGCCTTTTTTTAGGAGACTTTAGACAAGAGCATTGGCTGTGCCAGCTTTTAAATATATCCAAGGGTGCACATCACTTGAGTGTACAGTGCTGATGAAAGTAGCTTTACGCATGATTTCTGCTTCTGGCAGAGGATCAAATTACACTCATGCGGTTCCTTCAACTCTAGTCCAAAATTATAGAATT
Organism: Sceloporus undulatus; assembly: GCF_019175285.1. Taxonomy (NCBI): domain Eukaryota; kingdom Metazoa; phylum Chordata; class Lepidosauria; order Squamata; family Phrynosomatidae; genus Sceloporus; species Sceloporus undulatus. Next base: position 115,060,149 of record NC_056525.1, read on the forward strand.
TCTGAAACAGTCAGTTTTATGTCCTGTTTGTGGTGCTCTCTATGCTATAATGTCATCATTCTATAATCTCTTGTACGCCTTCTACTGCTATTATACAATTAAGCCTGCCTTTTGGACACACATGGGCTCTTCTCTACTGGATATTTTTACTAATATTAAAGTGTTCATAAACACCACTGACATGAAAAAGATTCTCCAGCATGGCAAGGCAGAGGATCACCAAGGGATTGTTCTCCTGAGACACTGAAATAAACCATTCAAAATATACACTTTCAAGTATACAAATTCTAAAAAGGAATAACCTTGGGAACGAAGGGTGATGCTTTGTAGGAGAAAGTAAAGCAGGTATGGTGCCAGTTTCACCTGATGAAGCAGTTACTTATTATGCTAAAGAAACCAACATAGAATCATAGAGCTGGAAGAGACCGCAAGGGCCATCCAGTCCAACCCCTGCCATGCAGGAAATCTAAATCAAAGCATCCCCAACAGATGGCCATCCAGCCTATGTTTAAAGACTTCCAAGGAAGGAGACTCCACCACACTCTGAGGGAGTGTGTTCCACTGTCGAACAGCCCTTACTGTCAGGAGGTTCCTCCTAATGTTGAGATGGAATTTCTTTTCCTGTAGCTTCCATCCATTGCTCCAGGTCCTAGTCTCTGAAGCAGCAGAAAAGAAGTTAGCTCTGTTGGGATGTAGAGTCCATAGTAAAATGTACAATGTGGGATTTAATAGCAACAGGCCGGCCATTCGCCAGCCAGGGGTCATCAGCCAATCAAGTGCTGGCTGGGGGAATTTGAATATTCCGCTGACACTTGGTTTTGGCAGTAGGCTGTGGATTCCATTAGAGTCAGTTGACTTTGTGGCTTTTTCTGTTTGATGGATGGTGGACTGTATAGATGTTTGTAGATAGCTCTGTACATATTGGAACCTCTTCTAAGAATAAAAGCCTCATCTGAGAGACCTTTTTCTACAGTGTTCTCTTCAGTAATTCTGGAAGGGGAGAGGTTTTTCTCCAGCTCACAAGCTGCTGCCTACAGATTCGAAGGAAGTGATCCTGGCGCCAAACATAGCCGTGGTACCTCATTACGGACTGCGCTACAAAGCGATAACAAGCTCCCTCAATATGACATCCCTTCAAGTATTTAAACAGGGCTATCATATCACCTCTTAATCTTCTCTTCTCCAGGCTAAACATTCTCAGCTCCCTAAGGCGTTTCCTCATAAGGCATGGTTTCCAAACCCTTCACAATTTTAGTCACCCTCCTTTGGACACTCTCTAGTTTCTCAATGTCCTTTTGAATTGTGGTGCCCAGAACTGGAGACAATATTCCAGGTGGGGCCTGACCAGAGCAGAATATAATGGCACTATGACTTCCCTTGATCTAGTCACTATACTTCTATTGATGCAGCCTAAAAGCGCATTGGCCTTGTTAGCTGTCACATCGCACTGTTGACTCATGTTCAATTTGTGGTCTACTTGGACTCCTAGATCCCTTTCACATGTAGTCTCGTTCAGCCAGGTGTCACCCATCCTATATCTGTACATTTCATTTTTCCATCCTAAGTGCAGTACTTTACATTTCTCCGTGTTAAATTCATTTTGTTAGCTTTGGCCCAGCTTTCTAATCTATTACGGTCATTTTGAACTTTGATCCTGTCCTCTGGAGTGTTAGCTATTCCTCCTAATTTGGTGTCATCTACAAATTTGATAAGTATACCCCCAATTCTGTCATCCAAGTCATTGATAAAGATGTTGAATAACACTGAGCCCAGGACAGAGGACCCCACTGGTCACTTCTCTCCAGATGAAAAGGAGCCATTGTTGAGCACCCTTTGGGTTCAGCCAGTGAACCAATTACAAATCCATGTAACAGTTACTTTGTCTAGCCCACATTTCACTAGCTTGTTCGCAAGAATGTCACAGGGATTCATTGTATGGCTTCCACATTGGAGTAGGAAAAAAGGAATGAACAAAAAGGTTAGGTGTTGTCTTATACATCCTCCCAATTATGTAAGTGTAAGAAATATTCATTTCTTTCAGCATTAATTCATTTGTGGTATCTTACAGTGTTTAAGAAGAAGCTAAGGGACTAAAGAGTGGAATGTCGTACAATGAGTACAGGTCTTCAAACATCATTGCTATTTTTCCTGATTCCCCTGGCAATACCTCTTAGCTCCATTTGTGCTTCTGGTGCTTGCTATCAAGACAAATTCATAACCACACATCACAGCTGGTTTCCCTAGCTATGTGATGACCACAAAACCACAAACCTGTGTAAACCCTGTTGCTTGTCCTGACAATACATGATGAAGCAAGTGTGCACTGCTGTGGAAGGAGCAGGCTTGCTGAAGTGATTCCTGACTGGCATTCTCTCTCTCTCTCTCTTTTTTACGCAGAGCTATGCTTCTTGATAGAAACAAAACCATATTCTTCAACATGATGGGAACATTCCAGACATTCATATTTCATGACTTTTCCTCAAAACATGCACTTAGATTTTTAAATACAATTTAATAAAAGCTATTCAGAGTTTAGTACTTAGTGCAATGGCATCCTGAAAGGAAAGAATGAAAAGTATAAAATGTAATCCTTGTTAAACAATGCACCCCTTTCAAAAAGCCTTAAAAAGGTAATACAGTTCACAATGGAGTATACTAGAGTTGCGTGCAGAAAACAAAAAGCTATCCTCAATAGTATTCATATTAATGCAATTCAATAAACACTAGGATTATGAACTTCAGCACTGAGATAAATATTCAAAAGAGCAAACTAGCAAATGGCTACACTGTTTCCTTAACTCTAATTGTTGATGTGAAGTCAAAGGCTTTCTTGGCCGGCATCCACAGAACATGGCCACATAGCCTGAAAACCCACCAAAAAAATCTAATTGTTGACTTTTAGTGAGATTTTTTTCCCCTGTAGCTTCAAAATGCTTGTCAATTTCCGTTGCCTGCAGAACGTGGACAAAGTAGGTTACATTCTGATGGACCTGGGCTACCTGAAGAATCCTAAATATAATTCTAAGTCCCAACTAGAGAAGACCATATTGAATCAAACTGGGGAACTTGCAAAGCAAATGCTTATGTTAAGTTACATTGATTCGGAGGATCATCTACTCTACCTGGGGCTAAAAAATTGTATTTAGTCCCATAAGCTCTTTTGACCATATGCTTAAAATTATCATTATATTGACCTATCTTCAAGCCACAGTTCTTGGAGTCAGAGCAGTTACAGACAATCACAAAACATAAAATACTAAGGCAGGGGTGACAAAAGTGAGCTGCATGAAGACTCCAGCCTGTCCAACTCTAGATCCACCATTTTATTTTGGAGCAAAAACCTACCCTAAATTAGTCACAAGCAGGACCAAAATATGGTGACTTACATTTTAGTCTCCTTTCTTATCATCTACATCCCCACAAGAATGGAAATGCTGGCTGAAAAACCAGGAAGTACAAGCCAGAAGTAATTTCCTGTAAAATCCAGGTCATTTTTAAAGCTGATTTTCAGACTCAATTATGGTACTGTGGCCCACCATAGGGGACAAAAAATTTGTTGCCACTCCCACTGCATTTGTCCAGATCTGCCCTTAAATAATATCTCTTGATTAAAGAAAAATGTCTTCATGGAATTCGCATGGTTGAATTAAACACTAAAATAGTGGTCTTTAAAATGTGGGGGGCGCACACACAGGCCTCTGAAGATAGCTCATGTAACAATCAACTTATGTTAAACTAAATACATTTAACACTATAAAATACAAGCACAAAAACTATAAAAACATACCATCCAAAGCAGTTAAGATATGTCATTGTCTTAAAACCATATATCAAGATGGTGGGCAAAAACCTGTTAAGAGGTAGATACTACTCCCAACTCAGCCTTGGGAAACACTGTTGTCTTCAGTTCTTTTGAGTTTTAAAAGGCAAGTAAGCCTACTTGCTCACAAGACTGCTGTGATAGCAAATATGAATGTTTTGCATATTAGACACTGTTTTAGAAACTAATAGATTAAAGCAACCCAGAGAAAGCAGAAGAGACATTCTCACCCTTGTGATCTTCTCACTTATTTCTTTGTTAAGGATTAGTGGGACTGTTGCTGTTTTAAAACATTTATCTATACACAACTGTCTCATTAACTCCTCCTGGTACATATTGTTTTAAATAAGACTTACACAAGAGTAATTTCTGTACCAAGTCCCAGCAGATTTTGCCCTTTCAGCGGCACAAGTCTTCTTAACAGAGTGGCAAAAGGAAGCATTTGTTTTAAATCTGAGTCACAGGAGTTTTCCTCCGTATTGTACTATGTTTAAAATGAGCTTTTATCAATTTCATTAGAGCTCAGTATTTGTTTTTATAGTAATGAGATTACTGTGTGCATATATAATCAATGTGTTGCATATATCTGCAATTTGCTTTTTCATTTAGCTGTACTTTTGCAGTGCCTTGATGAATACAAATTAAGCAGTGAGGAAAGCTGATTTTGAACTGTGGAGATAAACAAGAATATAAGCCAAACAATTTTTCCATCTCAAACTGATTTTTCTAATTATTTTCCCCCTGTGCTTTTGTGCAGCAGTGACAACTGAACTAAATTTGCAGAGTGCCTTTTTTTAAACCTCTGCAATAGAAAGCTGCTTATTTCTTTTCTCTCTTTCTCTATGCCTTCATTTATGAGCAGCCTCACTAAGAACTTTACCTCCCCCCGCTGCCCATTCTCTAAGAAGCTGAAATGTTTTCAGTACTGTATTGCTCATGATTACCTTTAAGAGACTAACCAATGACAGAGCCTTTGTCCACTGTAACCCAATCCCTTGTGCATCATAATATTGGCCTTAGACAGCTGATAAGAAAGGTGTATTGCTATGTTCTTCTGCAACTCTGTCAACCACTAACACCAGGTGTCTCAAGAGAAGCTTCCCTGAATCCAAAGGAATTTGAACCCAAATTTATCTACCACATCTATCTAATCCAGTCCCATCCATCATAACCAAATCTTCATACCCAACATACAGTCTGCACCTCTTCCTAAGTCTCCAAATCACAATTCATATCCTTTTCAATCAATATACAATTTCTATTAGCATGCTTTGTCCTTTCAGAGTGCCATTCAGGTTTATACCAGGGGTGAGCAATAGAGGAGGCGGCAGGGGGAATTTCCCTTCCTCCACACCTGCCTAGCAGGCTGCATCAGCATGTTTCAACACACTGGAAGTGACAATGTCACTTCTGCCCATCCTTTTGGTCATTTCTTTTCCTTTGGAGGTATTTGGGGAACTTGAGGGAGGTGTTAATGGCTTTTCACCGGTTTTTAGGTGAAAACTTGGGGGCTTCATGGGCTACATTTAGGCATCCAAAGGACCACATGTGGGCTACAGGCTGCACTTTGCCCACCTCAGTTTATACTGACAAGAACATTTAAACATGCGATTATAATGAAGTAAGCTAATTTAAATGTACTGGAAAGATCACACGATTTATAATACAGATCAATGGATATACAAACTATGGGACAGTTTCTATGACAAATAAGCAATAGTTAAATTTGAATGACAAATGAAAAATTAATTCTTGCAAGACTAATAATGGCTTTTGAAATAAAGGTACTCAGAAAATGCATCATCTAGTTATATTTCACTGCACACCTAAAAATAGGAATGACCTAAAAACCAAGATAAAAAAATTGTCAATTGCAACATGTAATTGTGCATTTTGGTTGGACCAATAAAGGTATCATTGTTTGGATGTTATTGGATTTGCTATATTGCCAACACGGCTACCCCAGATGTGTTTTGTCAATTTAGTTGGCAGGTCTCCAGGCATAATTAAAAGTGGCTGTGACTTTCACCAAACTCTTAAAAGGTTTAGGTCTTTGATAGCTGTAGGACTGCATCTTCCCATGCTGCTCTACCCACTCATTCAATTCAAGTGCAAAGGCCTTTCTCTGAGTCCCCATCTATGGAGGACCACATCTCCCTGTATGAGCCTGTTAGTGCTCTAACATCTTCAAGAGAGGCCCACCTCTCAATCCCATTACTTAGTCAGGTTTGTTTGTGAAACATGACAGAGGGCCTGCATGGTGGCTACACTCGGACCTTGGAACTCCCTCCTTAGAAAGGTCCCCTCCTTGCTTTCCTTCTGACAGCAAGTAAAAACATTTTTATTCTGTTAAGCTTTTAGAAATTAACAGTGAAGAGATTTTAATGGTGTACTGTGCTGTTTTGTTGATATGTATAATATGTTTTTTAAATGAATATCAATGTTTTTAAATTTACAGATTGATTAATTTTCAAATAGGTTTTATAATTACTGTATTTTTTTAAAACCAATATTTTTTGCGTCAATTTTTATTTGTCCTATTTTTCATAACTTGTAAACCATCTTGAGTGTCATTACTGGGAACAGGGAAGGTTATAACAACAACAAGTAGTCGAGCTCCACTCTGGCTTTGATTCCTTGTACTCAGGAGTGAAAAGAGACAGATTAGATTATTAGAACTACTGTAACTTCTCAGAATACACTCAGACACAAGTCCAGCCAGCGCCATCTGTTCTACTAGACCAAAAGTAGTTCTGACTCTCTCAGGAATATTAATGATATGAAGGAGGAGGAGAACATTCCTTATAAGGCTTTTATAAATATATTCAGCTAATTGTACAGTAACATACAATGTAAAATGTACTGTGTAAAGACCAAACTTATCATGATTATTGGACTGGGTACAGAATTCTGAAGATCAAGGGAACTAAACAAGTTCACCTGGATAGACTTGGGTTTCACAAATATAGCAAGAGACAGCTTCTTTTGACTAAACATTCTGCTCTCTGTCACAAAAAATGTTAACTGTCTGTCTGATAGATTTCTTTGGAAGAAACACATGATAAAGGCACATTATATATTAATGATCGCTGTATTCAAGTTAATTCACAACCTTTCATCAAAAACACAATTCAGAAGGGAATTATACAAGGGACCAAACTTGGATGTTTAGTTCAGTCCCTTGGCCTATTAAGTAAGTTTAACTCCACCGCTGTGATGCCATTTCTTGCATTCATCTACCTTCTTTTACGTAGGTCATTCCTATACATATGGATATGTATATACAGCGCGCCCGCGTCATACACGGGCGCGCTTTACGCAGCTTGAGCATACGTGCTCAAGCCGTGGGGCGCGCGCGGGGGCGGAAGGGGTGGCGCGTCCCATTCAATTGAATGGGCGCATGCACCCGTTGCGCCCCACACGCCGCCACGCACGAGCCCCATTGTTTCCAATGGGGCTTGAGCATAGGCGGAATTCGCCTTACGCGGAGGGATCCGGAATGGATCCCCGCGTAAGGCGAGGACCCACTGTATAGCTTAGTTCTGCTTTTAAGAATTCTGTGGCAGTAGGGACCAAAAAGCAAAACAAAACAAAACCAAAAAAACCCAACCATACATACCTGAGGGGGTACTGAAGAGACCTGGGGGTCAAGCAGACGGGCAAAAAATGGTGGCCCAAAGCTGCTTTTTGTGAGAATGGGGCATGCATCTTCTGGCTGCACCACCAACTCCCAAAGCGCCCAGAGTGTTCATGTCATGACCGCATGGGGCGGCATCAAGCCATGCCATTGGGTACTACTTCTTTTTTTACTTTCTCCTCCACCATCCCTGCACACTGTTGCAGGAATAAAGTGCCAGCAACTGCCATTCCATTACCTGGCCATCCGCAGCTCTCCACCAGGACAGGGCAGTGGAGCAGAGCTGTGTCCATGAAGACACTAGCAAGGTACAGTGGACCCTTGTTATACGCTGGTGTTTGGTTCCAAGATCCCCCATGTATAACAAAATCCGGGTATGCTCAAGTCCCATTAAATATAATGGCAGAGCAAAACAGTGTCCCTTATAAAAAATGGAAAATCAAGGTTTGATCATTTAAATTTATCCTTTTTTGGAACATTTTCAAACCGTGTATGCTTGAATCCGTGTATAACAAATCCGTGTATAAGAAGGGCTGACTGTACTAGCAAACCCCTTCTTGTTTATGTACTGTATGTTGTATTGACATACATTGGAAGTGTCACATTTTCGCATCTTTCCACTGCCTCCCCATCGTTTGGGTATTCCAGCTCTGTCCTTTATAAATATGCACCTGAATTAGTACATTTATATGCAGGGGTTAGGATAAATTGCTCCTTTGGAACCGCTCTGGTGTCAGTGAGTTTATATGCAGGGTCAAAGGTGCGCACGTTCCAGGAAAGAATGGCAAAAATCAGCTTCTTTTTAGTCTGGTCCCCCCCCCCCTTTATCCAAAATGCTTGGGATCAGAAGTGTTTTGGATTTTGGATTGTTTTAGGCTTTGGAATATTGGCATATACATAATGAGATATTCTTGAAGATGGGACCCAAGTCTAAACACAAAATTCATTTATGTTTCATATAATTTTATACATACAGTCTGAAAGCAATTTTATAT
>NC_056525.1:115073600-115092872 GCF_019175285.1 Sceloporus undulatus
GCAGCTTCAAGACACTCCTATGGGTCCTCCATCCACGTCCAACATCCTATGAAGAACTGATTTAAATGATGTTGTGACTTCATACAGATTCTAGCAAGACTGAGTGATTAATTGTTAAGTAAATCTTGAACTGTACAAATTAAGTACAAACTTGGAAGGGAAAATAAGCCTTTCCTACTAAATATATTTTAAATGCTGCCAACGTAATGGTGCACTAAATTCCCATTCATCAATCTTTTGCATAGGCAATTTATTCATACACAGTGGTACCCCGGGTTACGAAAATAATTCGTTCCGCCGCCGCGTTCGTAACCCGAAATGCTTCGTAAGCCGAAAAAGCCATAGGCGCTAATGGGGAAAAGCCGCGATTTCGTGCGAAATAGCGCCGAAAAGCACCAAAAAATTTTTCGTAACCCGAAAAAACCTTCGTAACCCGGAACAGTTTTTTCCTATTGATTTTTTCGTAACCCGGAAATTTCGTAAGGCGGCGCATTCGTATCCCGGGGTACCACTGCAATTTCAATCATTCAGTATCGTCTATCTGAAAAAAAACTCATCCACTTAAGTGTTAAAGTGTATACTGCAATCATGGAAGTCTTCTTGTTATGACGTACACACAGGCAAGGACAGAACGGTGAAAGTGCACAAGCCATTGGAAAAATTAGAAACATGAACTTGAGGGGGGGGGGGGTGTTTGTGTGTGTGTGCGATGGCAATTTGAAATGAAAGGTAAGTACCGTGCATTAAAATATATGGTTTGGATCAATTATCTGAACTTCTTTCTCTGTACATTCCCTCTTGTACCCTCTATTCTACTAGTCAAGGTCTGCTGTTCCAGCCTAGGATCTCCACTGCCCCATCCCGGATTCATCCCTTCTCATTTGCTGCCCCTCACTCCTTCTTCCCCCACGAACACAGGTTATCACTTCTTTGACCACTTTTAAATCTGAGTTTAAAACTATCCTGTTCAGGGAAGCGTTCCAAGGCACTGTGTCTATCTGATTTTTGATTGGATAGTTGATGTTGTTGTTTTTAATTGTTGCCTGCTTATTTTAACCAATTCTATTTTATATTACAGTATTATCTATTGTTTTATACGTATTTTGCAGATTGTACACTATTGGGAGATTTTATTTTTATTGATTTATAGTTATTATTAACTATAATAATAATAAATAATAATCTGCTCTTGTTTCTAATGTTGGGCCCAGTAAGAGACAGATAACCAGCAATGCAGATGCTATGGCTGGAGGCATGGCACCAGCAGAAGGCCATCTAGACTGGTTGGCACTTAAGGTCAGCTCTGTATAAAGCTACTATACTAATAGGGTCACTATAATTTAGTTATACAACACAACAAATTCTCAATCAGTTTTGTTCTAATATAAAGGAAGTTTGCAAAACAACAACAACAACAACAACAACATTACTCCAGACAGCCTTTCTATTTGAACTTAAACTTATTTGAAATTTCTCTTTTTTTTTAATAAATACATCTATTTTTAATAGGAACACTAGTTCAAGCATTTTCTACATTTATTCTAGAATATCAATACATTTTGTCACTTTGGCTTTAAGAAAAAAATAAGGTACAAATAGTAACTAACATATACATTTGCCACCACTCTATCAAAATCTGAAGTCGTTCTGTTTCAATAAAGCTTGTCAACAGCATTTCTTCTAGCCTGTGTATTTGTATAAGATTTTCAAACACTAATGACATCACAAGATGCTCAAAAAAGAACGCTAATCATAACTGGTTAAAAATTAAATGAAATAAAACTGGAAGTCTTTTTTGTTTTAATTACACCCAAAATATCCCATTATTTCTCTTTGTTTCTTCTTCTTCTAATTAGGGCAGTCTATCTTGAACTGAGGAATCACTCTTACCACCGGTGCTGTATTTGGTGCTGGTCTTTGTTCAGGTGCACGGCCTTCTTCTCTAGCTTTGACTGACTGAAGAATTGCAAAGATGTTCTTGGCAAAGTTCTAGAAAATAAAGGGAGATTAAATTTACTACTGTATTATCAGTGTCATATGCTGCTCCATAAGTGGCTGTATTAACATAAGTGTAGTAAATTTAAGTTATATACATCCTATGCACTCAGAATATACATCCTAAAGGCTCAGAAGCATAGCTGGAAGACATTACGAATGATTAGACATGCATCTGTCAAAGACATACACATTTCTCTGACAATCCTTTCTCCTTCCATCTGCACTTTACAAGTCATATGTTCAGACATTTTCTAGTAAATTTGCACAGAACAAGAGATAAACAGAATGTTAAAATAGTCTTTTAATACATTTCCGATTGCTTGTGTGCCCTGCTTCAAATACTACACTTAAATGTATTTTTTCAGAATCTCTCATCAATTCATCCCACTCTCAATACAGCAACAGTTGAGGAAATATTTTATCAGTTTATACATGTTGATGAAAAATCATATGCAGTGTTTACTCAGTGACCCATATATATAAACATGCACTTTCTCACACAGTAAAAATGTCTCTCTTTCTGTTGTCCAAAGACTTTCTATGAACCAGACCCAATGTCTTGACAAAGCCAATATTAGCCTATAGTAGTTGTGAATTATCTCTCTCTGCCAACCACCATTTTTAAAAATCTGATCATAATTTGCTTATTTCAGAGTTGTATCACTGCATAAATCATATTCTTAGTAACCACATCATCATACTACATTATAGTCTACTGTACAAATACTTTATTGAAGTAGGAGGGGCTTTAGAAATCCTTTGTAGCCATTAGGATTCTCTGCATAAGTATGTTTTAATTACAATAATTTTTGTTTCTGGATGTAGTCTAGTAGTGTCCTCTCGAATCTATCACTACACATGTTGGGGTGGGCTGATCTGAACTCCAGTTTCAAGTCTAGCGGGTGGAATCACTTGGATTGGAGTCTCTGTGTAGGTTTTAGATAGATTACCCTAATTAAGACCTGGATAGCCAACCACAACCGATTGTTTTTAAATTGATTTGTATTTGCTATGAGATTTTTATTGAACTGTGTAATATTGCTAATGTAACTGATATTATATTGTATTGTTTGATTATTGTACTGTTTTGTATTGTATTGCATGGTGCTGTGAACCGCTTTGATCAGATGGAAAAGCGGTATACTGTACAAATAAAATTATTATTATTATTATTATTATTATTATTATTATTATTATTATTATTATTATTATTATTATTATTTCTTTTCTATGGAAGGGAGGAGTAAGGAGGAGTCCATATCTAGCTATGTATGCCCAAAAACCTCAGTAAAAAAGAGATGTACTAACAAAGGAATCAATAAATGAGAGATGTCTATATATGAAAGCAGAATGTCCCTTTAAGAATAGAATGTGTGTTTACAAATACAGTATTTCATACCTGAAATTCTACTGCTAGGTTACACCTTGGCCATTTTGGGTCTTGGCGTGTAAGTCAAGATAAGACTCAAGAGTCAGTTTAACATAGGAGAACACTCATGGTCAAAGGCCAAATAATACAGTGGATCCTTGTTATACGCTGGGGTTTGGTTCCAAGATCCCCCGTGTATAACAAAATCCGTGTATGCTCAAGTCCCATTAAGTATAATGACATAGCAAAATGGTGTCCCTAATAAAAAATGGAACATCAAGGTAAATTTATACTTTTTTGGAACATTTTCAAACCGTGTTTGAAAAACCGTGCTTGGGGGCGCTTCTGGATCCATTGCTCCAAATAACAACTCAGATAGATGCAATGGCCATGAATGCGTACTATCAGCTTTGACTGTTACACCAGCTGTGTCTCTACCTAGAGCGGAAGGACTTAAAGATGCACTGGTAATCTCAAGGCTGGACTTCTGCAATGAGCTGTATACTGGGCAACCTCTGTACCAAGTTCTGAAACTTCAATTAGTTCAGAACATGGCAGCCAGATTGGTTACTTGGACATCTAGGAGTGATAATATCACATCAATTTTAAAATCACTCCACTGGTTGCCAGTTAGTTTCCAGGCAAGGTACAAAGCATTGGTTATTACCTTTAAAGCCCTACATCAGTGATGATGAACCTTTCAGAGGCCGAGTGCCCAAACTGCAACCCAAAACCCACTTATTTATTGCAAAGTGCCGTGCCCCTCTGGCTTTCTAGTAACAAACTATGGCAAACTATGTGCTGGGGCTATGGCACATGTGCCTACAGAGAGGGCTCTGAGTGTCACCTCTGGCACGCGTGCCATAGGTTCGCCATCACTGCATGATTTGGTTCCAGGTTACCTATAGGAACGCCTCTTTCCATATAATCCACATGGTGGATGTTTACTCCAGTCAACCAGGACTATGGTAGGTTGGCAACTGTCAGCCAGAGGACTTTTGTTGCAGCTGCCCCTAGGCTGTGGAATGACATGCCGGAAGAGATACAACTGAATATGCTGTCTGAATTTAAAACAGCATTGAAGACTACTTTCTTCCAGCAGATGATTTTTAAAACTTTAAATTTTAAAAAATGAATTTTAAATTTATATTGTTTTAATATGTATGTGTCTTGTTTGTTCTTTTAAACTTATGTGTGTTTTCACTGAAGTTGTATTTTAACTGACACTTATTCTGTTGCTTTGTTGTTGTTCCCTGCATCGATCCATGGTGAGAGGCAGGTAAGAAATAATAATAATAATAATAATAATTCATCATCATCATCATTATTATTATTATTATTACTATTTCTTACCTGCCTCTCACTATGGATCGAGGTAGGGAACAACAACAATCCGACAGATATGTGTAAGTTAAAATACAACTTCAGTTAAAACAACAACACTGACAATCTTAATTTTAGTACAGTGGTGCCTCGGGTTACGAAATTAATTCGTAACGCGGCCGCTTTCGTAACCCGAAAAGCCTTCGTAAGCCGAATTGGCATAGGCGCTAATGGGGAAAAGCCGCGATTCCGTGCGAAAAAGCCGAAAAAAGCACCAAAAGTTTTTTCGTAACCCGAAAAAACATTCGTAACCCGGAACAATGTTTTCCTATGGGATTTTTTCGTATCCCGAAAATTTCGTAACCTGGGTATTTCGTATCCCGAGGTACCACTGTATTCAATTATATATCTTGACATTTCAGGATCTTGTCTGGTTCCTTCACAGCTGCCCTTCCAAGTCCTATTCTGATTTCTTGAGTGCAGTCTCCATTCAGATTAATGATTTAATGATTAAACTTGAAGACCCTAAATTGTTGGGGTCTACCTTGCCCAGGAATTCTAGTCAACAACTGAATCTTTACTGATGGTCCATCTGACCTATGAAGGTTGACAGGTGGAGATATGTAACATAACTTTCTTAACTGCAGTATTTAGACCCATTAATGAGTGATGCTCACTGGAGCAAACAATACTATAGGAGGCAGACAAATAAGGCAAATGATTTCTTATGTTTATAGCTGTCTTATATCTGACTTTCATTTTGATTCAGGGTATATGACATTAGTGTCCAAAGGCACACCCATTTCCACCCCCAAATGGAAAAGTACAGTGGAATGTTTCCCATACATGAGGGTTTGGTGTCCCCTACTCCTAGCCATGGATGGGAAAAAACCCAGATGACCATGCCCCTTGTTATTCAATGGGCAGCAATGTGCCCACGTCAGTATGCATACACTATCACTGAATAACATGGGGCATGGCAAACTGAGGACACTGCACTCCATAGATCACTAGTGCATCAATGCAGCAGGGCCACTCTATAATAAATTATAAATGTTCCACTTTTACAGTTCTGCTTTTTCCCTATAACCTGGACCTGATTTCTTTTCATCTACTGTATAACCTAAAAATGTTCCTATAAAGAGACGATGTCTCAGGATAAAAACAACAAGGGTATCTGCATTTTGTTTCACATGAAATTCTGAGCATTTCAGCTTTATGATTAACTACTGAAGGCTTTTCCAAGCAGTTAATTCTTGCAAACTGTCCACACATTCAATTAATATTTTATTAGGTACAAATCCTTCAATTGGTATATTAGCAGTAGATGATCATCAGCAAACTCTATACTACAATAAATAATTTGTTTGTTTGCTTTACCTGTCTTGACCTTTTCATTCATTTTCTTCGAAAACAAAATACAGGTAAACAGTATCATTTCATGACCTGCTCAGCTGAAGCACATCTTTAATCTTCAAGAGCATTAGCAAGCAAAGCCTGGAACAATGGGTGCATAAATTCTAGAAAACAACCATAACTTACCCAGTGTTCTGTCAGAATAACACTAATAAATTAAAACCTCATTACTTTAACAAAATACTGTAAGAGCTCAAGAACAGAGCTCTAGTTAAGTTAAACTGAAACGTAAATATAGCAGAAAACAGACCCCCCCCCCCCAAAACACACACGCAAAATGAAGAAATTAGAGGAGGGAAAGGAAAAAGGAAACTGGAAAATAACCACAATAATTCTAAATTCCAAACCGACAGCAACCATGTAATCCCTCCTTCCTTCCTTCTGGGTTCTTAACAAGAAGATCTGACCTCAGAAGAACGCTCATTACTTTTTAAAATTTCTCCAAAGCCTAATATCTTCTGAACCAAGCCAGATTTTTAAAGAACTGATTACCAGTGAAACCTTTGTGTCTTTTCAATTAGTCAGACTGGCAGCTGCTTTTTAAGTATAAAAACAGCTTCTTGGATTGTTCTTGGAACTCTACATTGGATAGCCACCATCCAGACATATTCTGGGTTGGTAGAGGGGAGAAATCTGCAGAAGTGGACTATACTAAGAAACAAGTAAGGTCACATAAGAGATTAGATATGTAACTGCTCAGAGTCCTTTGTGCAATTTCTCTGCACAGTTCAAGATAAGGGCATATCAAAAAGGAGGATAGGGTTCAAAACATAGAGGAAACCATGTAGACATAATGGAATTGAAAGAATCTGAGACTTAAAGTATCTGTGAACATCTAGCAAAGGAGAATGTGAATTTCTACTCTTAATCCAGAAAGTGTCAAACATACCAATCTCCAGGTTGGCGAGAGAAGAAAGCCACACAAAGTAGGGCATATGCATGCCTCCACTGGCCTTAAGTACAAGAATGCCTACTTCCTAGCCCAGTGACTATTCTACCAAAAGTAACTCCTTGCTAGTCCAATCACGCTTCTACAAAAGGTAACCTTCTTCTACCAGAGAAATTTCCACCAGACTTGAATTTACCCATTCTGGAAAGCCTGATGAAAGTGGTTGAGGCACTCCAAGCTGTTGCATTTCAAAGACAAGGCAGTAAATGTGTCAGAAAATCTAGCACAAATGAACCACTGTTGAGGTGGTTTGGGCCCTTTGCAAAGTGATACACCTGAAAGCTAAAACCCTTAATCTACCTTACATTGGCGCTTTCCAGACTGGCGCTTTGCACCGGCCTGGATACATGCTACGGTTGCCTCAGGGCATCCTTTACAGACACCCCACAACCCTAGCACATACCTGTGGCTTGATAATGGGGGCACCCTGTATACATGGGTGCTGCCATTACGACATCATGGCCACGCCACAGCCAAACAGCACGGCATGGGTGTGACGTGCTCACGCCGCTGCAGGGCACTTGTGGCACCCTTTCAGTGGTGCCGGAAGGAGCTCTGAAACGGAGCTCCTTCTTGGGGAGCGCCTCGTTCCCGCAGCCATAAAATGGCTGCAGGAACGAAGCGAGAAGAAAGAGGCTGAGCGGCCCCTTTCTCTTCTGGCAGCAGCTCCCGGGGTGTCCTGGGGCATGAAGCCCCAAGGACACCCCTTTTCGGGACCAGGGAGGAGCGGCATTTTGCCGCTTCTCCCTGGTCCCGAAAAGCACTGGATTGAGGCCGCCTGAGCTGCCGCTGTGGCTGCCCTGGCCCCAATACGTGGTGTTAAGGGGCAGCTGCAGGCTACCCCAAATGGGCAGTCTGTATCCCACCACTGTTTCTCAAAACTCTACGACCTAAGGAGACCAGACATAAAGATATAAGCAAACAGTAGAACTCACGAAGACCTTTGCCTTTCTAATATGTATTTCAACTATTCTTCACACATCAATATTATGCACAGCTACATGGTCAGATGAAAAAGTATTTACAGTGGGCCCTTGGTATCCATTGGAGCTTGGTTCCAGGACATCCTGTGGATACCAAAATCCATGGATGCTCATCCCATTAAATGCAATGTATAATAAAATGGTGTCCTTTATATAAAATGGCAAAATCAAGGTTTGCTTTTCAGAATTTATATATTTTTCAAATATTTTCAAGTAGAAGATGCTTGAATCAATGGATAAAGAACCAGTGAATAGGGAAGGCCAACTGTATTATGTACTTGTTTTGTGTCACTCTTCAGCCAAAAGGCCTCCCAGAATGGAAATGAATTTAGACAGAAGCTAGGTAAGTACTTATTGGGAGGTATGAAAGGAAGAAGTAATTCTAAGACGAAAAGATATAAACATGCAAGGTCTTGAGGAAGGCTGCACATATGGTATCACAATGACAGGGCTGACAACTTGGAACAGTCTTCCAGCTGTCAACTGCTTCTAAGGAGGCCACTTTAGAAGACAGTAGAGACAATGAAATGTCTCATAGGTTCAAAAGATGGCTTCATTAGCATTTTCAATAAAAGCAGTAGCCTCTATCTAGGATGATGGTGAGCCCTCAAAGATCACTGCAGTGATGCACCTCTCAGAAACCATTTCAAACATGGATGACAACAGAAAGGGGGCTGCTGAAGTCTGAATAATCAGAGTTGGCTGGTTTAAACCAGGTTTGTTTAAACCAGTGGTTCCCAACTTTTTCCATACTTCACACCCCTAGAAAATGTTTGATTAATGTTCTCAAACCCTACAAGATGAAGTAGTATAATTTCTAATTTTTGAAACACAAATTGAACAACATACACTACTGCAAGTGAACAGACTGAAACAAAAATAAGTTTTTAACCCACTGCATAATATGCAAATATAAACTGAGCAATTAGATTCTAATTTATACAGTAAAATTGTAAAACAGTACCTTTGTTACACTCCCTGAAATTCTGTTCCGCACCTCCTGGGGGGTGTAGTCATCCCAGGTTGGGAGCCCCTGATTTAAACCATGTGGAAGAGAATCTGTGTCTTTAATGTTTATAAGCCATGTTTTGAAGTTGAAATACTGTCTTAATAAACAAAAATATACACAGGTTCCATGTACCTACACCTCTTTGCTCGTGGTTTCACTCCTTTTTTGCAAGAATGAAGAATGAATCCTGGAAGCTAAAATTACCAATAGTTTCCAACATACAGTTGGATGCAACAATGATGATAAAAGGTTTCCAAACAAACCTTGCTTCAAAACACACTTTCTAATTATGGCTTCATGTTCAGGCCTGTTTGAAAGACATTTACCATAAATTTCTTTGTTCAAATGCAACAGTGATCTGGAGTTATACAGTGCGCCTGTATTATATGCAGGCGCGTTTTATGTGGCTTCCAGCATAGGCTGGAAGCCAGGACGGAAGGAAGGGAGCAGTGTGCCATAAGGAAACAATGGCAGGCGCTCCAGTGACATGCGCCCCCGCATGCCACTGCCGCACCGCAACGGGCACAAGCCCCATTCATCTGAATGGGGCTTGAGCATCCACGTTTTTTCCCTTACGCGGGGGGTTCTGGAACGGAACGGATCCCCCGCATAAAAGAAGGGCAGAGTGCACAGTGCACGGCTTCCAGCTTACGTGGAAGCCTTGATGCAATTAAAGCAATGGTGTGCATGCTGCTCTGAGCTGCAAGCATGCGCCCCATTGGAAACAATGGTGCGTGAGCATACATGGATTTCCCCTTACGTGGGGGGATCTGGAATGGACCCCCTACGTAAGAGGAGGGCCCACTGTATTCATCTTTGTGGCTTGTTTGCCCACTCACCTCAGGAAAGCAGGAGTGTGGATGCACAAAGCTCATACATATACTGGTTTATTAAACCAAGAGTTGGTCATGCAGTGTTTCTGAATGGCTGAAATTAAGGAAACTCAAGCTCTGCATGATTTTAGAAGTACTTGGTAGACCAACATGTGCTCCACTGCCTGCAGGCTGAAAATCTGCTATTTGCATTTGTTCAGCTGAATGCACTACTGTAGGAACATCACACATGCACAAAAAATATCCATCTGTTACGCCTGGACATCTTTTACATGCAAGAAAGAAGCATCTGCTCCAGACAATTAGACCTAGAAGGAGGTGATGATCAGTAGTAATACCCACATATATTGCAACAGATGGCCAAGACATATCAGTTTACATAAAACAATTAGTTTTATACAATGCTTTCACAAACTAAACTACCAAGCTGGACACTCCCTATTCCCTCCCCCTTGAAGTCTAGAGGCCCTGAGTAACACTGCAATCCTAACTCTTGTTATGCATGGACAGTGATATCATCCCAAGGGAAAGGAGAGAGATGTGCCTGCATGCCTTAATCCACATCTAACCGCTGTGAGAGAATCTTACAGCACATTGGACTAGATTCAATTGCTATTCCCAATCACAGTGGGTCCACTGAATCAATTAATGAAAGGCAAATCAATAATGCTCTAAATCTCACTGATTCAGTGGGTCTACTCTAATTGGGAATAACAATTATGTTTAAGCCATAGTTTTATTCTAAGTCTATAAAACGCTAAGCAAGGCCTGCATGAAAGGCATTCTTGAGAGGAACTTGAGTACAAGTTACAGTGTCTGATTAGGCTGTGTTTGATTCTCTGAATCCACATTTTGCCTTGGAGGAAGGATAGTATTAATAGTTTTTTGTGGGGTTTTCAGGCTATGAGGCCATGTTCTAGAAGAGTTTCTTCCTGACGTTTCGCCAGCATCTGTGGCTGGCATCTTCAGAGAAAGATGCCAGCCACATCTCTGAAGATGCCAGCCACAGATGCTGGCAAAACGTCAGGAAGAAACTCTTCTAGAACATGGCCTCATAGCTTGAAAACCCCACAAAACCCCCAAGAAAGTCTTCGACTCCACACAGTATTAATATGTTATAAATAAGATAAAAAGATGAACTGTTGTAAGAAAGTATACTTCACCCATCTACTTACATTGACCTGGAAGCCAACTGTTCTACCAATTTTGATCCAAAACAATTAAGCATGTCATATGAACATACGAAGCTGTCTTACATCAAGTCAGTTGGGTCCATTTAGATCTGTACTGGGTATACTGATTGCCAGCAATTAGTACATCAGAGCCAGACTCTAACAATCTAGCCTTAAGGGGTGGCAGTAGAACATTTTAAGTTTTGCCAAATGTGCCTTTTTATGCGGGGATCCATTCCAGACTCCCCCGCGTAAAACAAAAAACACCTATGCTCGAGCCCCATTTAAAAGAATGGGGCTTGTGCATGCGGTGGAACAGGGACACACCCCATTCGTCCCTATGGGACGCACCACCCCTTCCTCCCCGCGCAGCTTTCAGCATATGCTGAAAGCCACGTATAACGCAGGCACACTGTATTCATGTGCTACAAAATAAATCCTGGGACCCAGCTATCTGTTATATGTCAATGCCAATACAACAAATGGGAACGCCAGAAGAGTCAATTTTGAGGACTAGAAATCATGCCAATATATTTCAAATTCAGTTCTATTTATGCTGGGATGTCCAATTTTACATAGAAAAAAGAGGAAATACGCATTATACAAAGACACACTTTGGCGACTCATTTTTATTATTCAAAACTACCAAAGTTTCACTACACATCTCCATAAATGAAGTTTACTGAAAACTGATGCCTGTGTCCAATACCATCCTTCACTTGTGCTGAATCACAGTATACCCAATCTTGTTAATGTTGCTTGGTCATCATAACAATAACTAATATTGCAGGAACACATAAAAAACCTGTATAATATACATGAATTTAAGAGTTCAGAAGGCAAATGCATTAAATAGTCTTTTTTACTTGAGGCACTAAGATCTAACTCAAGGGGTATATTCACTTTGAGTTATGCCAATCAGTTATTGTACAACCTATTTTACTTCATTTTGAGTAAAATAAAATCATAGATCCTTCTACTCTCTGAGCAAGTGTTTGCCGTGGCTTCAAATCTAATCCATTCCAGATACTTCAAGATACTTTTAACTGGTGTTTCATTATATTCTCTTTTAGTATGAAATTCACAGTTCTTTGAACAAGTATTTATTTGGAACACGAGCAAACAACATGCTCTGTACCACCACTATAGTGAGAATTTCTTAAGAACTAGACAACAAGTGGTCCATAACTGGCAACTGAACTTGAACTATGGAATGATTAAACAGTAGAAGCCAAGTTGCAACAGGGAAATGCTGCATCTTTATTCCACAGTTTATCCCACACATCCTGAAGTCAATCATTCAAAAAAACAAAACAATTTACCAGATCAAAATGACAAAAATATGAAAAGAAATATGCTTTTTGATTCCTTCAAACTTAGTCAACCATTATTTCTCATATAGGTTTCACAAAGTTGCTTTAAGAATTTTACTTGCTGAAATCAAATCTAAGTTTAAGCCTGATCAAATGAAGAAAGGGGGAATGCCACCCACAGACTGAAGTCAAACTTCATACGAGTCGGCAAAGTTTCAGAAGAGTAGTCCTTTCCAACAACAGCTGTCTTACTGAAAACTCCTTCAGAATGCAGTCTATTACAAAAACACAGGACCTGGCACTAAAACTGTTAGATTATGTTCTGCAGAACAAATTTCATGCCTCATTTAGTTTGCATTATCACATTTTACTCTACTAGTATTTTTATAATAAAAGAATATTACATACAATCCATTTGAAGTCCTCAATGTGAAACAGAAGCCCAATTAATTAAGCAGTTTTAAATGAAAATAAGCACTTTAATGTACCCCAAAAAAGCTAGGAAAACAACAGTGCATAAATGATGTTAATGTGTTTCTTCCTCTTCTTCACCCACATGCAATATAGCTTGATGTTAAAAAAAAATTATTACACCTTAGTATTTACTGTAACAGCATAATTCAAAGCTTGTTTAACACAAATGTAAGTTTAAGAGGGGGTTCAATAGACTTTATATTCTAGTAAGTATGTTTATGTTCTTAAAAATTTCTGAATATGTTAATTTAGCAATGAGCAGGGCACAGAGGGACTGAAAAGATAATTTGGACTTCACTATTTTCCAGTTGTACCAATATAAATGCTAATATTTACAAATGGTAGGTCTTAGAATCATTGGCGGGTTACACACCACCAAAAAGTACGTGCTCGGCATGTACTAGGGTTAGGAAGGGGCGTCCTTTCCAGATGTCCCTAACCATAGTACGTGCTGAGCACGTACAAAATGGTGGTGCCCATTCTACATGGGCGCCGCCATTTTGACATAGCGGACGCTTAGCATCTGCATGTGTCAGCGCCATTATGATGCCACAAGTGCACCAATGGTGCTTTGTGGCATCATAATGGCGCCGCAAAAAGAAGCTGCATTTTGCAGCTTTTTTTTGTTGCACGAGGGGACCGCGCGGTTTGGCCACTGCGGCTCCCTCGCACAACAAATGAGGGCAGCGGGAAACCAGTGCCATTGTTTCCAAAAACCATCCATTATCAAATTAAATGAACAACATGGGTCTACAGGGAAAATATGGTACAAATATCAGGGAGGAGAGGATATATTTTCTAGCTGGCAGAATGTGAAGAAGGGGCATCACAGAACAATCTCTGCCCTTTTAGGCCTTCTTCTAAAGAGCTCTAGAAACTACACCTGTATGGCAGCACTAAAACTGCTCTAAAGCAAGTGTCTTTGTCTTTTCACAGAATGGAACGTTAGTCCTTACCTGAGATACGTCCCTTTCCAGCAGAGAAGGTCCGGTCATCCTGACGTTGGGTAGCTCCGCCTGTAAAGGCTCCAGTAGGCAGGATAAAAATCTAAAAACAAAGGCCAGGGGCCTGACCCCACCATCGTGGGCGGAGCGACCCCTAGCAATCCTCAGTCAATGACCAGCCTCGTGGAACATCCAGTGGCCCCTAGACATAATAGGCAACCAGACTGGGCTGGCTCAGAAGGTCCAGAAAGAAATCAATAGACCAAGTCTCTAGATCAACCCTCCAGTCATCTGTTTTCAGGCGTCTGCAGGAAGAAGGGTGGGGAGGATGACTGGACCTTCTCTGCTGGAAAGGGACGTATCTCAGGTAAGGACTAACGTTCCATTTCCCAGCAGAGAAGGGGGCCGGTCATCCTGACGTTGGGATGTATAAAAGCGCTGATCCCCTTAGGGTGGGTCTGCCGACGCCTGGGGTGACTGTGGAAGTATTTGTTGAAGGACTCTACGACCAAAAGCTGCCTCTGCTGATTGAAAGACGTCCAACTTGTAGTGCCTAATGAACGTGGACTGAGTTTTCCACGTGGCCGCCCTGCAAATCTCGACGAGGGGGGCATTAGTGGAGAAAGCTGCTGAGGTGGCAGCGCTTCTGGTGGAATGGGCCGTGATGTCCTTAGGAGGAGGCAGGTCCAGGGTCTTGTAGCTTGTGATGATACATTGTTTGATCCACCTGGAGAGCGTCGATAGTGAGACCTTCTTGCCCTTGGATCTTGGTTGGAAGGAAACAAAGAGAGCCTCGGTTTTTCTAAAGGCTGATGTCCTCTTGAGGTAGAGCCTAATAGCTCTGCGCACATCTAAGGTGTGCCAAATCTTGTCGAGGTCGTTTGTTGGCTTGGGGCAAAAGGAAGGCAGAACGATGTCTTGAGAAGAATGGAAAATAGAGTTGACCTTGGGGATGAAGGTCGGATCTGGTCTTAGCAGAACTGAGTCGGGACGGATGATGCACAGCTCACTTCTTACCGACAGGGCCCCGATTTCAGAGACTCTTCGGGCAGATGTCACTGCCGTTAAAAAGAGAGTCTTGAAGGTGAGGAACTTTAGAGAAGCCTCTCTCATCGGCTCGAAGGGCTGGATTGTCAAGGCTTTGAGGACTGTGTGGAGGTCCCATGAGGGGAAGCGGTGTCTAGTCGGGGGTGCTCTGTTGGAAACTCCCTTGAGTAGCCTTTTGACGTGAGGGTGACGGGAGATCCTAGCAGCTTGGTCGTGTGGAAGAATGGAGGTAATCGCAGCCACCTGTCTCTTTACCGTGTTGGGTCTGAGGCCTTGGGTGATGCCATCCTGAAGGAACTGTAGGAGTGTGGAGACCGTGACCCGGATGAAGTCCCTCTTTTTGCGTTTACACCATCTCTTGAAAGCTGTGAAGGTGTATTCGTAAATCTTGATGGTCGACTGGCGTCTAGATGCCAGGATCGACTCTATCACCTCCGAGGAATAGCCGTATTTGGTTAGCATGTTCCTCTCAATTTCCAGGCGTGAAGCTGAAGCCAGGTCGGGTCTGGATGGAAGACTTGACCCTGCGACAACAGATCTGGTCTGGTTGGGAGAGGGAGGTTTTGTGTTGACAGGTTGAGGAGCTCTGAAAACCACGGACGCCTGGGCCAAGCTGGAGCTATCAGGATGACCACCGCTCTGGTCCTTCGGACTTTGGACAGAAGTTTTGTCAATAGCGATACTGGAGGGAAGGCATACAGGAGTCCCTCCGGCCAGAGGCACGTCAGCGCATCGAAGTCCTCGGCCCCTTGTGTCTTGAACCTCGAGAGGAATCTGGGAGTCTTGGCATTGATGGGTGAGGCGAACAGGTCCATTATTGGTGAGCCGAAGACCTCCACTATGGTCTGGAACACCTCTGGGTGTAGGCTCCATTCTCCTTGATCGATGTCTGTTCGGCTTAGCCAGTCGGCCTTGGAGTTTAGTTGACCCTGGAGATGCTCTGCTCGCAGCGATAGAAGGTTGGTCTCTGCCCATGTCAACAGTAGCTGGGCCTCTTTCATCAGGGTTCGTGACCTTGTTCCGCCTTGGCGGTTGACATGTGCCTTGGCGGTAATGTTGTCGGTTCGTATGAGGACTGTCTTGTGACGAACTAGCCCTTTGAAGGATTGGAGGGCTAGTCGTATCGCTCGAAGTTCCAGCCAATTGATGCTGTGGGACTGTTCTTCCGGCGACCATCGTCCCTGGGCCAGTTGGGACCCGCAGTGGGCTCCCCAGCCCCGGAGGCTGGCATCTGTGGTGATCTGGATCTTGTCTGTCTCCCATATGGGGCGGCCCCTGGATACTGCCTGGGATGTCCACCATCTGAGAGACTGTCGAACCTGGTCGTGTATCTGTATTTTGCGGTGACTCCTTTGGGCGATGGCCTGTTGGTGTGGGAGGAGAAGCCATTGAAGAGGTCTGGCGTGGAATCTCGCCCAGGGTAGGCATTCTATAGCTGCTATCATCAGTCCCAGCAGGCGGGAGAGTAGCTGTAGGCTGGCTTGGGGCGATCTGAGAGCCCTCATGGTTGTCTTCTGAATGGTCGCGATCCGCTCTGGAGTCAGGCAGACCGTCCCCGAGTGAGTGTCTATCAGAGATCCCAGGTGGGGGATCTGCTGACTGGGCTGAATGGAGCTCTTGTCCAGGTTGACCAGAAAGCCGTGGTCCTCCAATGATCTGAGGACCCTGGCAGTGTCCTGTATGGGCTGTTGAATAGAGGGGGCCCTGATTAGGAGGTCGTCCAGGTATGGGTGAACGTGGATGAGCTGTGTCCTCCAATGAGCGACCAGAGCCACCATGATTTTGGTGAAAACCCTGGGAGCGGACGAAAGGCCAAAGGGAAGTGACCTGAACTGGAAACGGCGCCTGCCATATTTGAACCGGAGGAAACGACGGGAGGAGGGGTGGATTAAAATATGGAGATAAGCATCTTGGAGGTCTATAGAGGAGAGAAAGTCGTTGGGCTGAAGACTGTCCAGAATAGTCTTGAGGGTCTCCATCCTGAATTTTTTCTTGAGTATGAACTGGTTGAGTGGTCTCAAGTTCAAGATGGCCCTCCAGGTCCCGTTCTTCTTGGGCACCAGAAAGAAAGTGGAATAACAACCCCTGCCTCTCTGGTCTGCTGGGACTTCTTCGATGGCGTTGACAGAGACCAGGCGGTCGATGGCTTCCAGTAGGAGGCAGTGTTTTTCGGGATCGCTGGATTTGGGGGAAGGGATGAAGAGATCTCGAGGTGTATGGAGAAACTCTAGTCTGTATCCCTCGCGGATGGTGTCGAGAACCCATCTGTCTGTTGTGGAGCCCTCCCAAACCGTTGCGAATCCCTGAAGGCGACCCCCTACTGGAGGGGCCCCGTCATGCTTGTTGGTTTGTTTGATGTTTGGAACCTCCTCCACCCTTGGAGGGGAAGGTGGATCGGCCCTGTTTGTTGGACTTAGCGTCCCCCCAGCGAGGCTTGTTATGTCTAGACTCCCTGGCTTGAAAGGAGTTGGAGGGAAAAAAGGAGCGTGAAGAGCGAAAGGAAGAAGATTTTCTGAACTGTCTTTTATCCTCTCTCTTTTTTGTTGAGGGCAAAGTTTTCTTTTTATCCTTTCCCTCAACTAACACTGGGTCTAGGGACTCTCCAAACAGTTTGGTACCGAGAAAGGGGGTGAAGGCCAAATTTTGCTTAGACCTGGAGTCTACCTGCCAGTTCTTGAGCCAGAACTGACGTCTGACCGCCACAGCCGACGCCTGTGCCCTGGCACATTGTTGGATGGTGTCCAAGGTGCCGTCGGCCCCCAAGGCCAAAGCCTTAGAGATTTTGTTAATGGTTTGTCTGACCTTGGTGTCTGAGTGTGGGAGGAGTTCTAGGAGCTCCTTGGCCCACTGGAGGGAGGCTCGCATCACTAAGGAAACAGTGGTCGCCGCCCTAATGGCAATAGAGATAGCCTCGTGGGTTTTTTTGAGTGCTCCCTCTGCCCTCCTATTCTCTGGGTTTCTGAGGGTGTCCTCGCCATCTCTAGTGAACACAGCAGAAGAAACCAGAGCCGACACCGGAGCGTCCACTAGGGGGACCTTGAGGCTATCCATCACACCCCGCTGGAGGATGTAATGTTTACGAATGGCGCTATGATTGGGCCTAGATGCTGCTGGTTTGTTCCATTCGTCTCTAATGATCTGCATAATGTTGTAGGGACAAGCAAGCTCTTGTACTGAAGGGCCTGTGACTGGGAAGAGCTCTTCGCCCACCCTAGGAAGGTCTGAGTCAATCTTTGGAGTCTCACTAGATGGCACCGTGATGCCAAGAGTTTTAATGGTTTTTTTAATAAGGAGTGGGTAGTCATCTGGTCTGAGAAGACGAGAGGACATGGGGGTGTCTCTAGACTCTTCTCCCTCCTCTTGAGAGAGTTCACCTTCCTCAGATTCTGAAACCTCGGACTCCAGGGCTATGGGGGCCCCTCCGTCCTCCAAGGATTGGGATGGGGACCTCTTTCTCTTGGACGACTCCCTTGCATATCTAGTTCTTTTAGCTGGTGGTTGATGGGAGTGATCCGATTCGGAGCCTGAATCGGAAAAATCACCCTGTCTAGATCTAGAGGAGGAAGGTCGATCCAGGGATCGGGGGCCCGCGCGGTCCCTAGGGGTCATGTCGTCACCCTCCCTCTGTATGAGTGACTCAATCGGTGGGCCTTGGGAGTGGGAGTTATTGGAGCAGGAGTGACTGCCTGAACCCCTGTCTCGAGAATGGGGGGACCGGCGCCTCTTAGGGCCGCCGCCATCCCGGTCCTCCATGGCGCCCTGTCCCCCGCTACTAGCCGCTGCGCGGTCCCGTGACCCCATTTCCGGGTCACGTGGGGCATGGCCGCCGCCGCCCTCCCTGCCCTCCGAGGCAAGATGGCCGCCCCCACGGAGGTCCACGTGGCCAAGATGGCTGCTGCCATCGCGGTCCACGTGGCTGAGATGGTGGCCTCCAGCGGCAACCGCACGACTGTGTGGTTTGGCGCCGCGGCTTGGGGGTGGTGAACCCGTCCCTCCGGTGGGAAACCACCCAAGACTGGGGGCCGCCGGCCAGGAGAACCCCCATTGGGGCCCGTAAAAACCCTCCCGATCGCCTGAACTGGGCGGCGGTCCTGAGGGGATGGAGGAGGCTTGGAAGAAGGGCCCCGGCCAGCCAAAGAAGGGGGGGCAAAACGGGGGCATGAAGGGTCCGTTCCCCCACCCTGGCGCTCCCCTGGGGTCTCCCTCATCTAGCAGGGGGTCCTGGGAGCCCCTGGCAGAAGGGTCTGGGGGGAAGCAGGGCCAGCGAAGCGCCCGCGGAGCGGGGCGGCTTACCTCTTCCCCCTGCGCGGTCTCGTCCGGCGGCGGTGCAGGCTCACCCTGGGCCAACCCTGACCGGGTCGGATGGGGAGCCCCGGCTCCAGCAGCGGGCTGTGAGGCAGCCGCCTCCGCCCGGTGCGGCCGCGCCTCCACCCCCTGGCCGG
>NC_056525.1:115092972-115164950 GCF_019175285.1 Sceloporus undulatus
TAGAGGGGAGTAAAGAAGAGAGAAAGGGAAGGAAGAAGAAAAACAAGCCAGGCAAGTCTGGGGGAGCTAATCTGTGGAACAGAAGAAGTTCTTCTTAAAAGTGTGGAAAGTGTCCTACTTGGAGCAAGGCAGGAAGCAGACTGAGGATTGCTAGGGGTCGCTCCGCCCACGATGGTGGGGTCAGGCCCCTGGCCTTTGTTTTTAGATTTTTATCCTGCCTACTGGAGCCTTTGCAGGCGGAGCTACCCAACGTCAGGATGACCGGCCCCCTTCTCTGCTGGGAAAGCATACTTTCTGAGCTTCACTTGCACAGGCAGCAGCAGACATAATGGAATCAAAGCATGGAAAGTTTTTAGAAGAAAACTTCCACCAACCCAAACAGCCAACATGAGCACTGGGCCTCCTGACTATGGGATTCTGGCAGCCAATTAGTAACTTTTTGAAGCTTTGAGAAGGATGATGTATCTCAGTAGGTTAAAAAAATTGCCTTTTCTTTTTATATTTTAGTTTTCCTAATATTTAGTTAACACCCACAAAAGGCACCTGCATTTTATAACCCACTTCTTCTGTTTCCAAGTTACAAAACTGAGTTACTATACATGTCCTCCTCAATTACAGGCACACTACACTTTTCAGTGACTTGTTTTTTGATTACTGGCTCTTTTGACCATTCTAAAGTATATCCAAAACCTGTATATTTACTGCTGAGCAGAGGGAAGCAGAGTCCAGTCAGAGGTGCTGGTTGCGTGACATTACCACCTGGGTTAGCAATAGGGTCTTTGAAGTGGTGATGGTGGCAGCAACTGAGGTTTCAACGGCTTGCTTCATTTGGTGCTTTCTGCAGCTAACAATCCTTGGGGTTTCTGTTCTGACAGTTTCCCTTCCCTCCCTCCTTACTTTCTCAACAGCTAAAGAAAGGTGGAGAAATAGGAAAATTTCCAAGTAAAACCTGGGGTGCATTCCAGTGGCTCCAGTGTCTGTGAGTTTGTGAATCCAGGTTTTACTTTAAACTGTTCCTCTGCCACCTTTCTTTACTGCCTTCTGTTGGAAAAGGAAGGAGGAAGGAAAACTGCCAGAGCAGGAACCCCCACAACTGCTACAATCATGCACCAGCTGAGGAAAGAGCTGAGTGAAGTGAGCCAAGCCAAAACTGAAACCACTGCCTCAAAGAACATATAAAGGTAGATCAGCCTGGGTGGTTGTGTCATATAGCCAGCACCTCTGACTGGACTCTGCTATCTGCTGCTCAGTAGCAAGATGATTGGCTTTTCTTCTTCTTCCTCAGCCATCCAGTCAAAGGAGGGCTGCCCACCACTGGTCCAGGCATGCCCATGAAGCCTCCACTTGCCTTCCTGCTTTCCCTCTACTGTTCTCTTCAGCCAATGCTACTGCCTAGCCAAATTTTTCTCACACATCGAAAGAAAGAAATACTGTATACTTGGAACAGTATGCCTGGCATATATGCAGAACAAGTTACTGTAAGACCTAGGATCCCACAATGTCCAGCCAAGACATATGGAGGCATTTGAAAACCTACATGTAGCCATATGGAAAGAGATCTTGTAGAGCACTTTTTGAGACTAACTGAAAAATATAAGTTGGCAGCATGACCTTTCTTAAGACTACAGCCTACTGCCTCATATGAATTCCCCAAATGCATCTAGGAAAATAGGCTCAAGTCTATGAAAACTCATGCCACCAATTTCTTTCTTTCACTTAGTCTCAAAGGTGCTACAAGATCTCTTTCCATAACGATTTTGCAGACTAACACGGCTATATCTTTGAATTTCACATATCCCTAACCTGGCCAACCTGTGATTAATCTTAATGTGTTGCTGAAACAGGGTTTCATAAAAACTAATCAGAAATTAAGCAAAATCTAAAATTTGGACAACATACAATGCTACAGTTAATAAAAAATGGAAGCTTCTTTACAAAAGCGTTGAAGGGAGCTGTGCTGAAGGGAAAGAAAGGCATGTATGCCAGTCTGAAGCTCACCTGGCATCTTTCATAAAATGCTAAACCAAGGTATAGTGTTGTCGGCAATTTCAAAAGACACTGTCAAAGATACTTCTACAGTGCTTGAATTATAAGAGGAGGTACATATATTTGTTTTGCAAAAGTTGTCCACGGGCAGCAGGATTTTGCATGAGCACCTTCTAGGGATGCTATGGAAACTGTCATTCCTTGCTCTGAGCAACTGTCCCTTCCTTCTTCTCCTGTCTGATTCAAGCTATTGTACTGATAAATTACAAAATACAGGCTTTCTTGAAAGTTGTCTGGGTGATTAGCCCAAGCCTGCAGAGATACAGGAAGCTGGGAAATCACTTTGAAAGAGCAATGGAAGTGGGGCAATCTCCAATTATCTTATCATTGCTAATTGGAGCTAGGAGAGATTCCAAAGAAAAATCAAGGGTGGAGGGGCATAATGAGCAGAATGGCATGTCCTCTTTAGTTTTGGCTGCAAACTTTCCAATCACTGGTCACACCTGAACAGATTCTAAAGTTTCAAACATTTATCACACTCATGATATTAAATAAATAGAAAAAGAAATAGAAATAGAAAGAGAAATGCAATCACTTAGGGAAAAGCTGGATATTCTCCCTTATCTCTGGGGAAACTGCCAGTTTAAAGGTATATGTAGAGGTTTGAGCACTGAACTATGACTCTGTAGACCAGGGATTAAATCCCACCTTAGCCATGCTGAGTGACTTTGGGCATGTTATACTCTCTTAGCCTCAGAGGATGGCAATGGCAATGGCAATGGCAAACCCCTCTCAGAAAAAATCTGCCAAGAAGGGTCGCCTCAGGGTCAGAAATAACTTGAAGCACAACAAGCAAGTTAAGTTCAGTGACTTACAAAGCAGAAATAATGCCCACAGAATTCACTGGAGTCTACTTCCATGCAAGCATATTTATAACTGAAGTTTGTAAAAAGTTATGAATTGGAATCATCAGAATGCAGCAGACCCCCCCCCTTTTTTTTTTTTAACAGTGGCTTTGAATTCATGGACTGGACTCAGATTTAGGCATATGCAACAGGCCTAGTGAAAATAGGCTTCCCCAACCTCTGATCCTTACAGTAACCACTTTAGCCCAGATAACAATTCACAGAAAGCTGGAGACTTTACAAAATGGAGTAGGACTGTTAGGAAGAACAAAAATGAGTTAGAGCAGTTAGAATTTGAAGACTCTGGCCTGCAGTTACACTCATAGATGGAATAAAAACAATCTAATCCAGAATGGATACATTTTCATTGATCTAAACCCTATTTAGTCTCAACAGAGACCCAATCAATCAGTGAAACTTATGTAAGTGTTGATTTACCAAGTTCCCATTGATCCCGGGCACCTAATCTAGAGGAGAGCAACAATAGTAATTAGGCCATTGTTTCAGCAACCAACCATTAAGTGCTCTTGTTCAGGAAATGTATGAATTACAGAATGGGAAACTCAATTCAAATCAATTATTTAAATTGGTCTTTTTTCCTGATGTTCTAAATTGCTTTAAGCATTCCTAATTTATAATGTTGGACAGTTTTAAAAATTATTGAAATCTTTAGTCTGAATAAGCAAACAGGAAGGACAGCATTGTTGATTCTCTTGCATATATCAGATTAATTACTCGGCATCAAGATTTAATGGAACAAGACCACCACCTAGTGCTCACAGGGAAAATAGCCAGCAGAAGAAATAAGATTGTTTTCATATTTATTAGACCACAGGGACATAGATCTAGCAAAGCAGACATAAAGACAGCTCAGACTCTTAAAAGGCAACACAACATCTTTAATGTAAAGGTGACCTTCGGAGAATTCATGTTTCTTGCATTATTAGCTAGTATAGGAACTGTTTTGACAATGAATGACTCTGAGCAAGAAACTTCACTCCCAGACACTGCAATGGAAATAAGGTTAAACTATCCAACACACACGCAAATTCACATTTATTAAAGGTCATTTGAAGTATTTTAGTCCACAAACAGCAGATTACTATTCAAGAGTAAGAATACAGATAAAGCAAAAGCAGTCTAATTACTAATTACCATAGGACAGTCTTAGCCTCTTCCAACCCATTCCTAATGTCTAAATATTACTACATGCTACGTGATCGACTGAAGGCATGAAGACTTCATTCTGGATAAAAGAAAGTTGAAGTACAAGCTGTAAGGAGTAAGTTGCCATTTTCAAAGGTATCAGAACAACAAATTAGAGAAAAGGATGACACAATCTTGATCCCAAGGCAATATTTGGAGGCACTTATGAGCAGACGTTAGCAAAACAAGTATGAAAAATGGACAAACTATGTACAATGAAACAGGAACAAGGGGGAAAATGAGAGGAACAACTAGTAATGACTGCAGATGGGTTTCATACAGCATTGTCAACTTCCTTGACCTAGTACCCTCTAAACATTTTTAATATCAATACCCACCACTACAGCAGAACTGAAAACAGTCTTTTAAAATCACTGTGAATATCACTGCTGGCAAATCTGAAATACCAGTCAAGGTTTCAGAGCCCTCTGGTGTGGAATCATAAAATCTGACACAAGCATCACTGCCTTTTCTGCAAGAATACATTTAGTTGTCAATTGATTGCCATGACAAGAATTGAATGACATCTATACTGGGCTTTAGATGTAAAATATAAGGTACTTGGCAGTACTGAATCAAAGGCAGCACTACAAAAAATAAATCTGTTTTCTAAGCATTAGTGTTGTTCACTTACAAAGACAGAGAAACGTGTTTTTCAATAGTAAGCTCACAGTGTATTTAGTTTTCAATTCCAATCCTAAAAGCCTCACCATATAAATCCAAAGCCTAAAGTGCACCACATGGACTTAACTGCTCACTAAATCGACCACTTTCTAGAACATCAAAGCACATATGGCAAAACATTAAGAGACAGTATACAATATTTACTGGTCCCTACCCCTTCTGTGCCAAACCAGATCCTGAACATTTTTTAAGAAGCAAGAGTCTGTTCATTTAGATTGTTTTTTGGAACTTTCGGTACAGGCAGTAGAGTCAACAAATGTTTCTTCCTAATTCCCTACTTCCTAGGTTTTTTAAATCAACAAATATTCACTTTCACCAATGCAGATGCTATTTGAAATATGTTTTCATATTCAGATTGGTAATAACAATTGGCAATAACAACAAATGCAATACAGTACAGTACAGTAGTGATGTCCTCTCCCAGTTCAAACACTTATGGAAAATTGGGGTGGGTTGGGTTATGAAGTGGCAAGTCTGTTATAATGTATTTTACATGTTCATTTATATGCTGTGTATGTACTACTCTTGCTGTTATTGTTTTGCTTTTATACTGCCTATGGTTTGTTAACTGAAATAAAGGCATTCATTCTTTCATTCAGTACAGTCGCCCCTCCTAACCCGCAGATCTGAGATCCATGACCTTGAATATCCACGGAAGAGCAACCTCCACTATTTTCAATGGCGCACGCACCTGGGCCATATGCACGGGGGACGCCCCATTCAAGTCTATGGGACTTGAATATGTGCGAGCCTCTATTTTCATGCGGTGAGACAGAATGGATTCCCCGTGAAAACGGAGGGCCAACTGTACATTATTATCCATTTCTTCTGCAGATGATTTTTTGGTTGGAGCTTAAGTTTGAAGAGTTCCCCTCTTCTGCCAATGTGTAAACAAATTCTTCCTGTTCTTTCTGCCTAAGAATGTATTACCAGTGATTGTTATCAACGAAGATTAAAAGGAACCAAGTACTGTAAATCTCTCCTTTGAGAACGCGTTCATATTTTCTGCTATCCACAGGGGGATCCGGAACAGATCCCCCTGCGAATAAGAAGGTAATATTGTACTGGGAAAATAACAAACTGATAAAGGAGAACAAATACTGGAAGTGCAATGTTTTTGTAAACTGATATAGAAATATGGGATTGGAACAACAAGGATAGGAACAAACTTCAGGGCACTCAAACCCCACAGTCTTTTCAATTTTCATAAAGTGAGTCTTCACTATTCATTCTTTCCTACCATCTATGGAAGCAATTCTCATAAAGGAAAAAGCTGAAGATCAAGATGGAGTCACGGAACTGATACAAATTTTAAAACTGGTTCTCTATTATTAACATTTAAACCAGGATCCAGCCTCAGGAGTTCATGCTCCTCATCCCCCAGAATTCCTCCATTCTTACAAGAATGTTTATCCCAAAACACTCTAATAATGTTGAGAAATAAAAAAAAGGTTTAATTTGGTTTCCTTTTATGCAGGATTTCAAAACAATTTGAACTGTGGTTAGGTTAAAGAGGAACTGCGGGAAGAGGGAAGCTTTGGTAACCACTATCCCACAACCCCAGAGGTTCTTCAGAAGAATAAAAAAAAGACATAATCCCTGCACTGGGGGCTGACTCACTCAACTGCTAGACAAGATGGATAAACCTTACCCCACAGAAAGTGATAGCAACCATTTATGTATCAATGGTGGAAGCAATTGCAGGATGGGGCTTAAATTTTTCCCTAGCTCCTGATTGCCTCCTTCATTAAGAATCCAGTCTGCTGCTAAATGTAGTAGTCTACTCTGGATTATATTTTGGTGAAACTAGAAACATAAAGTCACAAAATGTTGAGAAGTGAATCTTTATATGTAAAGCTATACAATTTATTTACATCTATGCTAATCCTCAATTTGAGGCTTAAACCAACCAGAATCTGGTTAGACCACTGCAGATAGTTTCTTAAGACACAGTGAGCTGCAGAGTGGAAAGACTGACAGGAACATTATTCTCACAATATCAGATACACAGTGGTCATTTTGTTTTTTGGTGGGTTCTTTTTTTAGGATTGTGTGTCAGGCATCGTGTTGTGGATTTTTTAAAAATGTATTATATTTAAATGAGAGACCATTTGGAAATACTGTAATGGGATAAAGATGGATTCTAGCTGTCCTGACTCCATGTGTATCCTAACTTTACATAGTTATTGCATTACCTGGCTGGAAGTTTTAAAATCTCTTTAGCCCATAACATGACACCACTCTGTGAAGAAATGTTGTGGAGGACTGCTTTAACTGAAGATCAAAACCACAGGGAAGAAAGAACAAATTCAAGCTCCCCTTCCCCACACTTAAGCAACGTATGTTTTTCTGTTGCCTATCTCTAATGTCTAATGACTTTGCAATCTGACTAACCCAAACAAATAAATTAGCATGAAAGGGAACAAAGTAAATCTTGTGGAAACAAAAATAACATTCTCAGATAGAACCTTCTAAAGTTGCATAAACAGGCACCTAGCATAGCTATTTCTATTCTCATACTTCAGCCCAACCTGAATTGAAGAAAAATTAAGTTTTACTTACTGGAACGTTTAGGTTTTTCTTAAACAGGTTTCATTAAAATGAAGGTTTCCTTAATGAAGTATTTAGGGTCAACATACCATATATACTTGTGTATAGGTCAATCTCATGTATAGGTTGAGGGCAGGTTTTGGGGGCAAAATCATGGATTTTGATATGACCCGTGGATAATAAGTCGAGGGGCATGTTAAAAAAGATCTAAAGAGGGGGGAAATACACCACTTCCCTCCCTACATCTCCCTCTCTGGACCACTCTCAAGGATCACAGTCTCAGCATGAAAAATGGGAAAACAAACATCTGCACACGCACACGCACACACCTTTACCAAAAGGATCTCTAAGGCTCATGGCTTGCAAAAGGGGTTGGATCCCCCTCTCTCTCTGCCCTTCAACCCCAGGATTTCCAAGGCTCACGGCTTCCAAAAAGGGGGGGACAGACCTCTCCCTCTCTCTGCCCTTTACCCCCAGGATTTCCAAGGCTCATGGCTTGCAAAACAAGGGACAGACCTCTCTCTCTCTATGCTCTTCACCCAAGGATTTCCAAGGCTCATGGCTTGCAAAATGGGGTACAGACCTTTCTCCCTCTCTCTGCCCATCACCCCCAGGATTTCCAAGGCTCATGACTTGCAAAACGGGGTAGAAAACTCTCTCTCTCTCTTTCTGTCCCTCACCCCCAGGATTTCCAAGGTTCATGGCTTGCAAAACAGAATACAAGCCTGAGCATACGCTCTCTTTCTGTTGCTTGCCTCAGCAGCTGTTTGTTAGCTCTGGCTGCGAGGGAAGGCTGAGGGATAACACATATACACACAGAAAGAAAAAGAGAGAGAGGGAGAGAAATGAGCATGCAGGGACTCAAACGGGGAGCTGTTTAAAGATCCCTAGCTACAGAGGAAGGTGAACACTTCTTTTAGGAACTTTATAAGAAATATTAACTTATTCCCCTGCATAGAAGTCTACTCATGATTTTGGAGTCCATTCTGAGGCATAGATTTATCGAGTTATAGTTGAGTATATACGGTACAACATGTAGGATTTTCCAACTTCAGACAATACACAATCTGTATTAAGAAGTTTGCATGAGGTCAACAAGCTAGTAATCGACTGATCTCTGAAAAAGAAAATTACAATATAAATCTGTATTATAATTTAAAGTGTCTTCCTGTTGGGTTATAGAATGCTTGATCAATGAGTGACCAAATTAGTGGTAAATGGAATTGGAGACTCAATTGCTGGTTTTCGTTCATTTCATACAGAATGTGATGTGAAAGACACTGTAGATTACCACCTACATTCCTATAGTGCTACTATTCCACTTTTACTGCTCTGGCTCATTCCTGTAGCATTCTGAGGTTTGTAGTTCAGTGAGGCTTAAGAGCTCTCTGCCTAAGAATTCTAAATGCCCCTCCCTAACATGCAAATCCCAGAATGCCACAGGAGGCAGCCAGAGCAGTAAAAGTGTAATAGAAGCATTGTAAGAATATAGTGCAGTAATCTTCACTGTTAGGATATTGTAAAGATTCAAACTTTTGTTTTATTCAAAGCATAAGCAAAATGATCAGCATCAACATGGGCAACATTAGCTATAATCTGTAATAATAGAAGATGACAGCATGTCTACCTGAATCACAGCTCCAAGACCATTAAGGGGTTCTTAGGGAGCGCACCTAGTGGTTCTTTAGTTTCTAAAACAACAACATCAATTAACTTGAATTAGATTAAACGTCTCTGTGTATTACCATCTTCAATCACAAAGTGGCAATTCTATGACCAGTGCATAGCTTTGTAATCAAAGCATATAGCAGAGGTCAAAAAGAGTTACATGGTCATTCTACTCTACAGCAGCAAGTATGTCTATGGGTCCGAGCTTCATCCTTATAGGCGAGGCATAATATGTCTAACATTGACAATTGTGTAATTTTACTGTAGGATTTTGTTGTATCCAATTGGGGGCAGTTCCAACCTATATGAGTACTTAGAATCAGAATTTTAGAATCAGAAGAGATCACAAAATCCATGTAATCCAACCCCTGCTAAGACAAAAGATTTAACTGTTACTAAGTCACAGTCAAACAATAATCTACATTCAGGTGAATACAGAAAGCTACCAAGGCTGTAACCTTAAGTGACGTACACTGCAATAAGCATACCAGGATTTATTCTTTAGTAAACATGTACAGGATTTGCTTTTCGTATGTGCCAAGGTTAGCACGGTACCCTGGCACTGTTCTTCTCAAACTCTAAAATGTACTGGTAGTTAGACAGAAATCTGGTAAAACAAGCTCTTACTTTGCCAGTGCTTTGTAAGATGGTAGTTCTTGTCCTCCACACCCTTTCTCGGCTGACAATATCTCTTGTTACATCAACCTCTGCATCAACAAAACTTCGCTGTTTAAGAGCAGTTATGTCATCATCCAAATCAGTCTTAATTGTGGACCTTTTCTTGGCCAT
The DNA here is from genome assembly GCF_019175285.1 of Sceloporus undulatus. Taxonomy (NCBI): domain Eukaryota; kingdom Metazoa; phylum Chordata; class Lepidosauria; order Squamata; family Phrynosomatidae; genus Sceloporus; species Sceloporus undulatus. Next base: position 115,102,761 of record NC_056525.1, read on the forward strand.
GATTTTGGCTTTGATTGCAGCGATCTTTTCCACAGACATCGCTTCAGATAAAGATCTAGAATAACATGTCAGAAGATTCAGCACAGTTACAAACCACCATTTAGCTATACATAGATACCTTAGTTAACAAACTAGATATGTTCTCAAGCATTGCTTCTTTAAGAGGAAATTTGATACCAGAGGCAAAAATAATATGCAAAGAATAGGGGCAAGTTTCTATGCCACAAAAAAGCTGAACATGTTTCAGCAAACTTTTCTCCCAAAACTAACCATATTCATATGTGAAAGAAACAACCATATCAAGCAAGCCTTGCATTTTGAGCCTCTGGAGACCCTCTGAAGGGTTCTTCCAAAATTTACTCAAGGATGACGTTTTCTTTCACCAGACTCAACTTTTCTTAGTATTTTCATTTTGATGGCCTCTATATGTACACATTTTTAATGTGCTGGGGCTGGCAGGCTTATTAGTTGTTAAGTTTTTTGTGCATGCTCACTAAGAGATTCTAAAGACAGCTGCTGTTTACTTTGCTTGTTGTAGGCAGGCACACACAGCTACAGTACAATTGGCTAGAGCAGAATCCTATTCTTTCGCAGCTTAAGCTTTATTGAACTGATACTGCATAAAAACTGCTCCAGTCCAACACCAATGTGTTGCATTCTTTTCAGTCTTGGCCGGGAAGGCACACACTCAAGGCATTCAAGACCTAGATACAAACACTGACTAATCTATGCAATCAGTCACAGGCTAAAGAAGGGTAGGGAGTGAATAGGCTGGCCCAGCTCCACCAGGGGCTAGCCTGAAGATAGAGGCTCCTCCCTCCATAACTGTCATCCTTTGGCCTGGGAGGGAGGGAATAGGCTGGCCCAGCTCCACCAGGGCTAGCCTGAAGAAGAAGAGCCCTCCCTCTAGTCTATCTGCCTTGGTCCAGGCATCAGAGGGAGAGAAGAACCACTGGACTTCATCCCTTTCCCCACCACCATTCCCTTCTCCTTTTGTGTCTTTTAGATTGTAAGCCTGAAGGCAGGGAACCGTCTTATTAAAAATAATAATTGTAAGCCGCTCTGAGAGCCACTAGGGCTGAAGGGCGTGGTATTAATAACATAAATAATAATAATAATAATAATAATAATAATAATAATAATAATAATAGGGAGGGATTGTCAGTTACTGTTTATTACTGCTATGCCTTTTTAAAGGGAAGTAATCTATCCCCATAAAAATCAATGACTATATTATACTGATATAACACACCCAAATTTTTAACATAAATCAGATGCAAGAAAGAAGAACGTTATTTTACTGGTTCCTACTAGTAAATAAAAGCAATGACATTAAGTGTTTGAATTTCTCTTTTGGATACAATGTAGCAAATACATGTGCTTGCTCTGCAAACTTTTTTTAAAGGATCTCTGATACAAAGATGCTGATTTCTACATTCTGTTCACACCTGACAAAGTGTGGGACTATGAGGCACTTCCAGCATGTTAGGATTCAGCAAAGTCCACTGTTCAGTCTGTCATATTACACCCATGACATTCTCCAAACTTTCAAATTTGCTTTGCAGACTATCTGCTGTCCTAACCTTCACACTGTACCACCTCCAATTTTTCTCTGGAGTGTGTAATCACACATTTCTTTGCTTTCTGAGTTTGATAAGGTACATCAGCTGCAACCCACATGTTTACAGGTGAGGAGGATAGAGCCCAGGCATGAAGCTTCATGAATTTGATTGATATCTAAATTATCAGAGGAAGAGGAGATGACCACACACCCTACTCCTGTGAAACTTCTGCTCATTGCGAAAGCAGCAGTGACACCCCTTTACAATACATAACAACCTGATCTGTCCACTCTAATAAAATCCAGATTATACTTCCTTCTGGATTCTCAGAAAAGATGAGGCTAGGTAACATCAAAGTTCTTGTGGTGTGATTGGTTGAAATCTGTGGTATGGTTGAAATCTGACAAATCTGAGTTATATGGTTCAACCAAGATTATACTGTTATTCTTTCTAAACTAAAGCTTCCCTTTAATAAACAAGATCTGTGTTTTGTTTTGTTTTTTACATAAGACATCTTAAAATCTTTACCTTCACCTCCTTATTTCAGTTTTCTAGGTATCACTTAAAGTGAGAAGGAAACCTTCCCAGAAGCACAAACATTTCCCGCCAAGCAGCAATTCTTAGGTCTTAGAAATATCAGCATTTGACTGATTCAGTATTTGACTGAAAATGAGCCTTGCTGAAATCTCCTTTGCAGTATACGTTATGAGCAGTATCCAAAGACGGACTTCTACTGACAGAAAAAGCACAACAATCCAGTGAAAATCCAGGGGCAAATTAGCTTACAGTTGTAAACCGTTTAGACACTGTTTAGGCAGTATGATGCTGTATATCAGGGGTAGGCAACCTGCGGCCCGGCGAGGCCTTGGGACCAGCCCCAGCCCGGTCCTGCTGCTGATTGCCGCTGGGGCCTTTGGCGTCTCACGTGAGGGGCGCAGTGGAGCAATTGTCTATAGAAACCTCAGAAACATGCATTTATCTTAACATTTTTTAAAAATCAGCAAATTTTTTCACGTGTTCTCCATTTTTTTATTTAAAAAGTGCCCTTCATTTGAAAATTTTGTCCTACATTTGTCCCGGTTTATTGGTTTATTTATTTATTTATTTATTTATTTATTATATAATATATATATATATTTAATTATTTATTTTTTGGCTCCGGCCCCCAGTTGTCTGAGGGACAGCAACCCGGCCCCCGGCTCAAAAGGGTTGCCTACCCCTGCTGTATATAAATGAAGCTTGTTTATTTTGTTTGTAAACAGGATGTGGCAGCTCCCAGTGCACACATCTAAACCATCTTTGAAAAGCAGGCAAACCCACAATAACCAATTTTCAAGTGGTATAGAGATCTGGAGAGGGGAGTGGATGGAAGTTCTGTTGCAGGTCACTAACAGTACAGGCTTAATTTAGGTATATAATGGATTAATATGCACATCCAATAGCAGGAATCTCAAGAATGTCAAGGTACATATCTATACAGAAACACTATTATATTTACGTCAATTAAATGGTATGTCTCCTCACCACTGCAATGCTTTATAAAAACATTACAAACAGTTTTCAGTGTCCCTGCACTTCCATTTCCAACACATAAATATTCTTAATTGCTCAATTTTGTCAAGACACGCTTCAGAAAACCTATCTGTCAAATATAGTTTCACATTCCTAAATTAGGAATATCAGAAACAAAAAATGACTTGCCTGATTTGTTCTGTCTGCACAATTCCTTCCTTGTGCCCCTCCAAACGAGCTGCAAGCCGCTCTTTGTCAAGCCGCACACACTCTTCATCCTAGAAAGAATAGTCATGTTTAGAAAACAAATGACTAAATCTAAGTGAACATCAGCAGTGGTAACCAGTGCACTGGTAGAATTCCTTTGGTTTCTCCAGTGGTACAACCAACTGTGCCACCAGTTATGTGGCTAGACACTATGCTGGATTTCCCCGGCATATATTACAAAAATAGATGTATAAAAATACTTGCCCTAGCACAACAACACCATTCGATATTCACTTATTTTTGCTTTCCAGAAGGAAAAATGATTAATATCCATATACCAGTGAAATTACATTGTTTAGATAAAAGCCTAGAAATTTCCACAAGTTGTCCAGGGTATAATCTCTCCATAGTTTCTTCACATTAGTATCTAATACTACAATAAAATGACAATAAAGCAACTTATCCATTTTCAGTTTAATTTCCAAGCTACAACTCTGTTTGGAAAGCTCTTCAGCAATTACTTTTGACATAGTACATAATTCATTTATGGCATTTCAAAGACTAATTGAAAAAAAAATCTTTCAGTAAGTATTCCATATCACTGAGAAGAATCGAAACTATTACAAACTAGTTTCAAGGAAGTTCTGACTTTTTTCCCACTGGATGAACAACATCCCTAGCCAATGCTGCATAGAAAAGTACTTTCAAGAAAGTTCCACAAGTCAGTTGTTATGTGTGATATGGCAACCTAACCAAAAATAACAATTTCTTTTTTTAAAAAGTTTTATTCTCATTAAAACAAATACAATAAAGTAAAGACATATACATACTAATACGCTTACAAAAATAACAAATGTTAAACACTATTATATATATATATATATACACACACAACACATATACCCATTATTCCAACCTACACACACACACACACACACACACATACTTGATCAGACTAATAAAAGTTCATCGCATTAACATGAATTTGGATCTTGTATATTGTACCTTATGGCCATTTACTCTAGGGGGGAAAGGCTGCAGTATATGGTGCCTACATGGGCCATAGGGTTATACTTGGGGTGGAAACAAGCTGGCCACTAGAGGCAAAGTCAAGTAAGGAGTAAAACAGACTGCCCCAAAGGGGCAGCTTGAACCACCCCCGAGAAAGCCAGATTGGGGCTGTAGAAACCGCCCCAATCCTCCTTTTTGCCAGTTCAAAAAGAAGCAGAGAATAGCTGCTCTTTTTTGCAATGGCAAAAAAATGGCTTTTTGACCCTGCCAGGAACAAAAGCTGGCTTTCAGGTGCTCCAACAGCGTGCAACATGTAAGTGCCGTGCCACCTGGAAGCCGGTCCACATGTGCTCAGCTGGGCAGCTTCCTGGCATCTTGGGGGCCTGCGTCGACTGCATGCCACGCCTCCAAGCTGGCTGGAAGCTGGCCTTGGTGGCTGATCTGTTTCGACCCTATATTTACTTTGTCATCCATTCTCTTCCTTTGCCCTAAAGTCATGTCAGCAACACAATGACATGTGTCTGGCATAAGATTCACAATTTAAGAGCAAAAGAACCTCATTCAAAACTTTTATCTCTCTAACTTAGTGCATACACTCTGTGCCAAGAGAATCAGCGCTCAAGAACCACATTCAAAAGTATTATTTTCATCAGAAAGGAAAACACAGCCAATTCCCATATCACTCACTTGCTTTTCTGATCACTGGTCAAGAGGAAGGGCTATCATTTGCACTTGGGGGAAAAATGTTTATTTTGCAGAAGGCAGCTCTGGCCAGTAAAACTAAATCCACTGGCATCATGCCCTTCCACTAATTTCCACACATACTACCAAGCATGTGCAAAAGCAATGGTGGACATTTAGGCGAGGCCTAGAAGCAAAAATTAAACCAGAAGTCATTTTTATGCTGCTGGGCCAGTAAAGTACTTCCTGGAGGGACAGAAAGGTAGGGTAGTGCACCCTAATTACTCCCTCTATGTCAATATTGGTTTTTGGATATGTCTGAGACAAGGCACTGCTCCATCCATCTTAGAGCCTAAGCCTCCACTGGGGAAAGGGGCCTGAATCCCTTCATATGAATTTGCTATAAACAATGATGCAAAGTGATGAAAATGCCATGGAAAAACATAATTGTACAATATAAAAAGCAAATGAACTAAATCATCCGCAGCCCACAGAAAAAGTACACAATACACTACAAAATTACCTCTATTCTTGGTTTCTTTGCTTCTGCTAATATTTCATCAGCTGCTCTTTTAACTACAAGCAAAACAAGAAATTATCAAACATTAGCAGGTTAAGTCTTCTACAAAGTGAAAAGCTGAAATTTAAAAACTAAACTATACCTTGAGTAGATCGCTGGAGACCTATTTCAAGTGGTGCGCTTCTGTCAATACTTGATGACGTTGCTAAAGTACAGAGAAATAATAATAATTTGTTATGAATAACTATTTTTTTAAAAATACATGATAATGTATTCAAATGAATAGAAGAGCCATAGCAAAATAACTTTCATTATGCTAAAATGGACTGCAATTATATCCTCTTTCTAACCAACCATTACATGCTTGCAGTAAGAAACAACTCTAAATAGTATGCCTTGAGAATAATTCCACTGATACGTACCTAAGCAGTGATTAGTTAGCATTCATTTTATTGATCTATTTCCAGATATTTATGTCATTTTAACACAGGCCCAATACAAAAGCACCATTATGGGGCCGATTTTCGGGCTTATTAGGGTTGGGCATCCATATGCACCCAGCCCCAAGAGTGGCACCTGTGCGCCATCTTGCCATGGACCTGCCCACACAGGGCGTGCGACAATGATGTGCAGGTGTCCATGTGCCCAAACAGTGCTCACTCTAGACGGCTTCTTTTTAGGGTGTGCGTCGGTGCCGTGCGGTGCAGTTGGTGCGGTGCTGACAAGGGGCAAAAACAAGCGGCGTGGATCCGTCCATCTGTATCCCCCCCATAGTTTCAGAGACACTACAGTTCTCATAAAATATTTATTCAGAACGTGATTTAGACTTAATTTAAGTCAGTTAAGTCATTAAATTCAGTTAATTTAGTTTAGCACTACTTGGCCTCCAAATTATTATTATTATTAGTAGTAGTAGTAGTAGTAGTAGTAGTATTTTCCTCAGAATTATTTCTGAGGAATTTATTGTCCTTGATTTTCCAGGCTACTTAACAAAAAAAACCCACCATGACTGAAAAAAAAATTAAACTCACGGTTTTCTCCATTTAGATATGCAAGGAGATCTTTTCTGTCAGGTCTTCTTACTACAGGAATGTTTTCAGTCTAAAAAGAATAAAAAAGATAATTAAGGTAAGACGAGGAACGTAGTAAAACAAACGACTTTTGATGAAAAATTACTTCCTATATCTCAAATGTAACCTGGATTTTCAGATATATGGTCATTAAATGTGGCATGGCAAAGATGCAAACTTTTCGGAGATATGAATACCATGCTAATAACCATATTAATACATACATAGCAAACATATTTTCTGGATAGGACAAGCTGAATATAATTAGATCCACTACTGAACATTGTCACTGAGCATGTGTCCTCATGATTATTTTCATGCAGCCATTAGAATGATTTAATATTCATTACAAAAATATCTTGTAGAATATACATTCAAAGGCTAATTTAAATATAACATCAATGGAAGGAAAACCCATATTACAAGATGCAACAGTTTCCCAGCAACACAAAACACAGCATGCTTGTTCTTCTTTAGACACATAATTAGTTCTGCAAACTGGCTACACAACTGGCAACAGCATTGGATTCACACAATACACACAGTCTGAAACTAGGTGTCTATTAGCAAACAGTTTCTGTAGCAACTTTGACACCAAGACACAAAGCATAAGGACAAAAAGCATCTGCTTTGGACCGCATTGGGGCAGGAACATGCAGATGATGCACACCCCAAAAGTGGCTGGAAGCCATACGGAAAGTGTGCCAAGCCACACCAAGCCATAAAAGCTAGCAGACCTTTAAAAGCAGGATATGTGCATAGCAATAGAAATGCAAAATTGGTGGGTATGGTCATGGCATGACAAGCTGAGTAGGGGAACAAAAGCAGGAGGAAGCATGTTGTCTAAAGTCAAGGTGAGTAGATAGCCATATGAATGGTGGTGGGAGTTGTTGGAAAGTAGTGTGATGCCAGCTGGATATCAGAAAGAAGATGTGATGAACTGACCAAGATTGCCATCATGAGGCTTGGGCAGTCAACTAGCTATTGTTTATGTATACTGTGCCAAAGAACAATTGCCTCTGTTCAACCCAATGGAGTTTGTACATATATTCCAATTCTACTGTTTCTCTTTCTAATCTTTCTGTGTATGTTTTTGTTGTTGTTGCTCTAGCCACTGCAGGAATTTCATTACACAATTTATATGCAACATTCGTTGTCAGATACAGCCATTGATGTTGTTTTATTATTTGCATCCAACATATTGAGTAAAATCCAAAATGTGCCTTACAAAAGTGAGAAAGTACCATTCAGACTTCTCTTTTCGGTGATTCTCCTCTCCACAGTTCTACATATTTAACAGGGTTCCCTGACCCTCTGGGTAGCATTACCAGAGGGCTGGAGGCACTGTTGTGTGGAGGAGAACTGTGGACCTTAAATTTGGAACTAACCTATAGTACACTTACTTGGAAAGCTGCTATCACTTTGATACAATTTTCACTTGATAAATGGTCTCTTTCAAGTTTCTTTCTCCACAACATTATTTTAATCGGTTGTTTAAACTTTTTTTCATTTAGTCTCAGCAGCCTATTTCTAAACAGCAATTTAATGCTTTTCTGTAAGGAGAGAAGGAGCAACAGATACAAAGTTCTTCATGTTATATGGTTAGGGAAAAGAGGTTGACTTGGATTAGACTCAGATGGCACAGAAGTGGCTTAGAGGTGGTAGCTAGAGAACTGGGAAAGGAGTGTTTAAACTCTGCTCAACCGTACATGCACAACAAGGCTTAAATTAACTCTCAGTTGGCAACCAGCACTCTATCTGTAAAACAAGAACAATAACCCACCACATAATAAAATGAATATTATGACCAACCACAAGCTTTCGTTTTTCACACAAAATTTATTTATGTTTTGTATACACTTTCTAAACATAGCCAGAAGGTAATTTTATACATATTTTTAAAAATAATTTTGTATGTGAAACCAAGTTTGTGTTCACTTAAGCATCAGAAAGCAAAGGTGTCATTATCTCAGCCACCAATGACAAGTGCTTTTTGTTTTTTGGGAATATGGAATAATTTCAATTTCAGAATTCTGGATAAGAAAGACTCAACCTGCTCCCTTTTAAAACTGCAAGTAACATTTCCCCATATGAAGCCAAGGTAAGGCTAACCATGACTTCCTTTGACTCAGGCCCAAAACAGATGGGCAGGAAAGAGCAGCTTCTGGATGCTTTGGGAGTGAGGCATGCAGACAATGCATACCCACAGAATGGCCAGAAGCTGCACGGAGAGCACATGGAGCCAGAAAAGCCAGCCCAAAAAGGAGCTGTGAAAATCCTGTTTGGGACCGCAGCTGCAGCCCACTTTCAGAGCAGGCCATCTGGTCACTGCAGTCCCGCACCGATTTGGGGCTGGAGAGGGCAAAGGCTGCTCCAAGCTGCTGGTCTGTTTCACCCCATAGAATCTCTATCCCACTTCCTAACATTTTATCATGACCTGGCTACTTTAACCCCAATCCACATAGTTCAGAAACTTTCAGAACGGCAAATCTTCCCCAGGAAGGAATGGCAGTAAGAGGTGGAGTGTACATTTCCAAAAACTGGCCCCAACTTTGTAGATGTGATTAGTAGAGAGTTATGGTCACGTATGCAAGCTGCTGGAATACAACATTAGAAAAGGCAACCCCTTTTGTGCATGTGCATACCAATCAACAAAAGTGTTACAGATTCCCTGATCAGGGATATGATTATTATTTATTTTATCCAACAATTTTGTTTAGTTCTTTAGAAAAATATTAACTTAAAATTTCCCTGGTGGTGCAGTGGTTAAATGCCTGTACTGCAGCCATTCACTCAAAACCACAAGGTTGCGAGTTCAAGACCAACAAAAGGGCCCAAGCTCGACTCAGGTTTGCATCCTTCCGAGGTCGCTAAAATGAGTACCCAGACTGTTGGGGGCAAATTAGCTTACTTGCTAATTAGCTTACTTGCTGTTCACCGCTATGATCTTTGGAATAGCGGTATATAAATAAAAAAATTATTATTATTATTCCTATCACAAAAAAAAAAATACCAACACAAACACGTATGCTGCTGTGAATGCACCAAATTTAAATACAGTCAGCCCTCGATATTCGCAGATTTGCCATTTGCAGATTCAACCATCCGTAGATGGCAAGTCTGCACTGCAGAGGCAGCAGCAGTGAAGGAAAAGGCAAAGGAAGAGGAAGAAGAGAGGGAAAAGGAGAAAGTGGTGAGAGGAAGAGGAGGAAGAGGAAAGAACAGTGGTGAAAGCTGGGAGGGAGGGAGGGGAAAAGGAGAAAGCAGTGGCAGCACCTGCCACTCATCAATTGGTGAGATCCAGGAAGGAGGGAGGGAAGTAAGGAAGGATGCATGGTCCTATGGTCTCCAATGGTGGTGCAGCCATGGACAATGGAACTTGAGCACCCAAGGATTTCGGTATTTGTGGAGGGTGTCTAGAATGGATCCCTCACAGATACCAAGGGCCGACTGTAACGTTGTTATCTGTGAATGCTAGATTTAATTTTTTTAGCTTAGACATTCAAAGTACCAAATGTTCAGTTGGTGAGCGGGCAGCTAAAAACATCATCGACCAATGTCCCTCTACTTACTGCAGCACGGCGGACATAGACAGGATGTGAAAGATGCACATTATTTAAGAGAAACAAGATTGAATCCAGAGTGTAGTACTCTCTTGGCTGGCCTTCTTTTCCTGTCCTGTAAAGGAAAGAAAGCAAAGATGGCTTAGATTTGGAGAGAAGGGGTATGATTTATAGATCATAAAATACTGAAATCATGAACTACTCAATAATAAGGCAGAGATGTGAACACCAAATATCAATAGGCTTTACATGTATTATGGATGGCAGCCCACAAAAATTTAAACCAAATAAAACTTGTTAAACTTTAAGATGCCATGATGCTGGGTTGCTTTTGTGCAACAGTTTTATGGGGCTATCTCTCCTGCAAATTACTGCATCAATGACTAACCAGTTCAAGAGACAAAAATTGCCTTGTGAAGTAAGAATCAGAATCTTAGTTAATTAATTCTTCAAGTTTCTTTCTACCCTTTCAAGTTGCAAATACTCATTTTTATAATTACAAGAAGGGGGAAATATAGGAAATAAAAGACTGTTCTTTCTTTCTACTTTTTTTATTGCTTCTAAGAACACATAAAAGCCTAAACAAAAAAATGGTTAAGCCCAAACAATTTTTAATAGTATATAGTCCAATGCAATCCACAACAGGTTCCCTAGTGCTGAGTCAAAAGTGCCTCCCACTATAGTAGATCTAAATTTGAGTATCTGAAAAAAAACTTCCTCCACTATATTTCAAGTCTCTGAACACATAAACAGTATGGAAAATGCAGCAGCCAGACTGGTGTCAGGTGTGCATTTTAGAGACCATATAACAACAATCTTGTAAGAACTGCCCTGACTTCCAACTTACCTCCCAGCTCAATTCAAGGTGCTGGTGTTGGTCAACAAAGCCTTAAAAGACTTGGGCCCAGGATATCTGAAAGACACCTCCTCCCAAATGAGCCTGCCAGAAATTTGAGATCTTCAGAGCAGTCCCTGTTATGTGTCTCAGCACCTCCTGAATTTAGTTTGGTGGCTACACGTAACAGGGTTTTCTCTGTTGCAGTCCTTCAACTGGAGAACTCCCTATCCAAAGAAGTAGACTGGCCCCACCTCTTTTACCTTTCTGGCTTCACTCACTGACTGTCCTACTTATTAGTTCATTTTAGGATGACAAAAATTTGATTCAGTACCAATTGAAGATTCTAACTAACTGACCTAAAATAAGCACTAAACATCACACACACAGAAAGTCAATTTCTGATTGCAACCTAACTTTACAGTGGAATCTCATGTTTAGCACCATAATTTGTTTCTTCTGGGGATTGCCCTCGGTATGTCATTCCCACAAATTTCATTTAGTTCTTGAGAGCATTATCGAATTCTTAAGGGATACAAAATAAAACCAATCACTATCCAAGGACATGTACAGGGCCAAGCAAAACCTGACATGGACTGAATGTAATGCTTTCCCTGTCCCCCCATGGGGATGTAATATATTTGACACACAGATAGGAACCAAAAGCTCAAAAGGTGTCACTAAATAAAAAGAGTTTTGTTTTTTTAAAGGGCCTTTTAGAAAGGAATATAGGACTTAAGAATTTCACAATTTGTCAATCTCAATTAATTCAAACAAACCTAAATGTATAACAGCCAATAACCTATAACAGCCAAGTCCAGAAAAACACAACAGAAGTTCCTACTCCTTTCTTTTCCAACAAAGCTTTGAATTGCTCTTCATATCTTCGAACTACGTTGTGCTGGTGGAGAAAAGTGTATGTGTGTGTCTTAAGCCAGATGTGGGAAACATGTGTTCCTACATATACCTTTGGACTGAAATTTTTATCACCCTAATTCAGATAACCAATGATAAGGGATGAAGGTAAATTTAGCTGAAAATATCTGGGTAGCCACAAGTTTCCTATTCTTGTCTTACCCAGGAATTCCTGTCTTAAGGAGACATGTGCAATGGGAAATGGTTACAAGAAATAAACTGAACACAAGCCTTCCAATGAACTTTTCTATTATTTCTTAGATTGTACGCCATGAGCAGGCTTACTTTATCTATTGTATTGTTTGTATGAACAGCGCTGTGTAAATCTACAGCACTATATAAATAAAGCATAATAATAATAATAATAATAATTAGCCAATTCCATTTTATTAGAACTTACTTCATTAGAAATATTATTAGAAGTTACTGAAATTTGTTACATGAACAAAACTAATGTTGTAATGCACCAAGAGTCTTCAACGTGACTTGTAAATCGGGACTTCAAAAATCTACTCAGTCATGAAACACACTAGATAGCCTTGGGCCAGCCACCAACTTTCAGACTCACTAGTAATTGTGGTGGAGGATTAGCTCACATTCTCTACTTCTTGAAGAAAACAAAGGATACAAGTGATGTGGCAATGATGGTGTACGCCTTCAAGTCATTTCCGACTTATGGCAACACTAACACAAACCCATCAAGGGGTTTTCTTGGGAAGATTTGTTCAAAGGAGGTTTGTCATTCCCTTTCCCTGAGACTGAGAGCATGTGATTCGTCCAAGCTCACCAAGTGGGTTTCATGGCTGAGCTGGGAATTGAACCCTAGTTCGAAGGTCCTAATCCAACACTCAAACCACTACGCCATGCTACTTCATGGCTATAAAGTGCAAACAGCAACCATATTACAGGTAAGGTGCCCAAGATTGAGATAACCTCTCTAAGGTCTGGAAGAGACGGGACAAATGAAGTGGCTTCCAGCCACTTTGGAGGAATGCCGATTAGATGACGCATGCCTCCAAAGCTGCCAGAAGCCATGATGAGGCCATGCTCTGGTCCTTTGATAGTGCAGGCCTTTCCAACAGAAACCAAGTGGTGAGCTTTGATCCCAATCATATATTTAAAAATTGGGGGGGGGGGGGGGAGGGGAGGATATTCATTGACAATTAAGCAAAGTTACCATGCGTTGTAAAATAGCAGAACTTTCAAAGCACACCCTACAACACGTGACAACCACAGCATCTTTCATTAAGCTTTAAGGGATAACACAGAGCTCTATATAATATAAGCCATTCAAGTGCAAGTATCCCAATTCCTTCTCAGCCAACTGTGCCAGCAACAAACCAAGTACTCTGTATATCGTTTTTAGATTTGATCTACCAAGGTACCACAGAAGGCAAGAAAAAACAATTGAGACAGTTAAGAAAAGACATCAGAATCATCCTTCTGCTGGTCTCACACTTTCCCTTTCCAGTGTCGGTCAGAAAAGAAGTATATACCATATAAAGGCAACACGCACACTACCAACAAAAGTAAGGAAACACATGAATGCTTTCACAAATGCCTTTCTATTACCTCAACAACATTATAAGCTTTTCATACAGGATGAAAAGTTACTTCTTCATCTTCCTTCACACCATCCCTGAAGCACAAATAGTTTCAATTAAACTGACATGTCAATAATATTATTAACAATCCCCTTCCTGATGCCAGCAACTTTAGAATAATAAAGAAGAACTTGAGACCAAAACGAACAGCCCAAAAAGAGAAGTGCAAGGCCGCTCCAGTGCCATTCACACCGGGGCTGCAGCAACCGCACACGCCTGGCCCTAATCCGGGATGCCACTATGGTCCTAAACTGGGCTAGCAGAAGAAGCATATATTTTGTCCACTCCTTTTTGGCCCAGTCCTTCCGCAAAGATGCAGCATCAGAGCAGTTTCCATCAGCGTTCGGGGCATGCTTCTTCTAAATGCTATGTGCACAGAAACTGCATCATTTGGCCCATCCTTTTCGGGTCTGCTTACCTATCTTTGTAGTTTCTTGCATTCAAAAGCAAGGTATTTAAATTTTTGCAGTTTACTTTCCAATTATACGCATTCCCATCTAATTGATAGCTTTCCTTTCTGAAAAACTACTTCCTGTACCTTTTCACATCACCTTGCATTGAGAAATTAATCTCCCTCTACAAAAGAGTTTTAAATTACCAGAAGGATCTGCACCAGCTTTAACTCTTCCAGACTTGGCTCTTGCTACAGAACACCCAAATAAATGTGCTTACCATTGCAAGTGTTATTGTTAAACCTTCTACACACATGTGCCCAGATCAAAGTTTAATGGAGAATGCATACTATAATTAAAGCCTTAATCATCCAACTCTCCAAAAAGACTTTTCAGCTCTTCTTCCTCCCTGTGAGATATCACTTGGCACACTTCTTCCTCTAGCCTCCCAGGCCTAAATGGTTCAGAAATCCAGCACTCTTTATATCCCACTTTATAGAGTCCCTTCCCATGTGATGTGGCAAGTCTCTAGATTGACCACATTTTAAAGAGACTGACTGTTGTTGTTGTTAACTGCCTTCAAGTCAACCTCAGCTCATGGTGACCTTGTGGATGAGATATCTCCAAGACTCCCTGTCCTCCACTGCTCTGCTTAGGCTCTATAACACCATGCCTGTGTCCTCCCTGTGGTCTTCCTATTTATCTACTACGCTCTGCCTTTCCCAGCAATATTGTCTTTTCTAATGAGTCATGCCTTCTCATGATGTGGCCAAAATATGACAGTCTCAGTTTGACAGTGGAGTCTGGTCCATAAAAGTTCTGGATCTTCATTGCACTGTTGTCTTGGATAAAACTGCCCCTGACCTGATTCTCCTTCTTATTCCTGAAAGGATAAATGGCATCTTTGGGGCCAGTTATCAATGCCAGTGGTAACTGTCTATGAGGAAACAATACAAAATTGTAAAGAATTAAGAATTACCTTCATGGTGCTACACAGTAGGGTTCTGCCCTGGGCCCAGTGCTATTCAGCCTCTTTATCAATGACTTGAGAAGAGATGGTTAAGAGATGATATGATACCCCTGTCCAAATATCTGAAGATATGTCACACTTAGGTAGGAGAAAGCTTGTTTCCTGCTGCTCCAAAGACTAGGGTCCAAAACACACAGCAAAAACAATCCAGTTTGAGACCTCTTTAACTGACCGGGCTCAATGATAGGGAATTATAGGAACTGTAGTTTTATGAGACATTTAGCCTTCTCTGTCAGCGAACTCTGGTGCCACAACCAACTACAATTCCCAGGATTCCCTAGCACTGAGCCAGGGCAGTTAAAGCGGTCTCAAACTGGATTATTTCTGCCGTGCCTTTTGGACCTAGGACAGCGATTCCCAAACTTTAGTCTTCCAGATGTTTTGGACTTCACCTCCCAGAAGCCCCAGCCAACTTGGCCAATCATCAAAGATTCTGGGAAATGAAGTCTGAAAGATCTGGAGAACTGCAGTTTGTGAACCACTGGTTTTCTGCTGCTCCACAGAATAGGACCCGGAGCAATGGAGCCAAACTAGCGGGAGAGAGTCCCCCTCAAGATTAGGAAGAACTTCCTGACAGTAAGAGCTGTTTGGCAGTGGAATAAGTTAGTGAGCTCTCCTTATTTGGAGGTTTTTAAACAGAGGCTGGATGGCCATCTGTCTGGGGTGCTTTGATTGTGAGTTCCTGCATGGCAGAAGAGTTGTACTGGATGGGCCTTGTGGTCACTACTATGATTCTACTATATAAACCCACAAAATGTTCTTTCAGTTAAATGAAACAGACCTGAAATATTCTGATCAATAGTTACAATGTATGCTCATACATGTGTCTAAGCATATTTGAGTATCACTCCTCTGTACTGAGCACATAAGACTCTCTGGAATGTATTTTATCTGGGGGAATTTATTTCAACAGTGACTGGATGGCCCTTGTGGTCTCTTCCAACTCTATGATTCTATGCATGGAGTTAAGTATGACTTCCAACTCTGGTTCTTTGGCCTTAGCTTGCAGGGAGAGAGTTCAGGCTTAGTTCTTTGTGGTTTTTTTGGGCTATGTGGCCATGTTCTAGAAGAGTTTATTCCTAACGTTTCGCCAGCATCTGTGGCTGGCATCTGCAGAGAATGGTGGCATGGAAGAGAATAAGGAGTATATACATATATGTGTGTGACCCTGTGTAGGGAAGAGTGATTTCCGTCTTAATCTGTGTATTGTTCTGTTGTTGATGGCAAGGCCTCAGAGTGGGAGGATATGCAAAAAGGATTAGTGTCTGATCACTGTCTGCTGGGAACTCCCCTGATCCAGAGTGATTTTCATTTGCATTTTGCTGGGTCTTAATTTTGGTGTTTTTCAGGACTGGCAGCCAAACTTTGTTTACTTTCAGAGCTTCTTCCTTCCAGTTGAAGCTGTCCAGGTGTTTGTGGATTTCAATGGCTTCCCTGTGCATTCTGCCCTGGTGGCTGTTGGCATGGTCCAGAATTTCAGTGTTTACAAATAGCATTTTATGCCCAGGATGGTTCATAACATGTTCTGCTATTGCTGATTTTTCTGGCTGACCCAGTCTGCAACGTCAATGACAGAATAACACAGAGATTAACATTGAAATCACCCCTTTCTACCCAGGATCACACAGTGTGTGTGTGTGTGTGTGTGTGTGTATATATATATCACTCTCTTCCATGTCATCACTCTCTGAGGACGCCATCCACAGATGCTGGCGAAACGTCAGGAACAAACTTATATATAAGTCGAGGGCAGGCTTTGGGGCCAAAATGATAGACTTTGACATGGCGTTCAACTGTGGATAAGTTGAGGGTTAAACTTAGGGGCCTGTAACGAAGGATGCAAAGGACGGAGAAAGGAAAACAACGCCAAAGAGCTTACAATATCCCAGCAGGCATAATACTTGTGCTCATACTAAAGGCTGAAGGGACGAGAGAGCAGAGAGGGGGCCAGTCCTTCCAGGGCAGGATCAACCCTTGCCTTTCTCCATATATTTATATACAATGTGAGTTTTTAAATCTAAATGTCTAGAGTTATACATGAGTTATACACACACTTGTCCCTCCATGTTGGCTAGGGTCCGGGGGCAGAGGACTGTGAATGTGGAAACACCACAAGTAACAAAAACACAAGAGAGGACGCCTCTCTAGGTCCTCCAGCGCAACTCTATGGTCAACGTCCAGCAGACACTGACCATAGAGCTGCACTGGAGGAGCTGCAAAGGCCTAGCGGAGTGTCCTCTCTAGGAATCTCTTCCAGTGCAAGTTGACCATAGAGTTGACCATAGAGTTGCAATCTAGGAGGACCCAGATATTCCTAGAGAGGAACACATTGAGCAAAGCTGCAGATATGGAGGGGTGAGTGTACACAGTAAATGGCCAAACACGGCCACGTTTGGCCAAAGACAAGCCGCTCCCTGCCTGCCTGCCTCTCTCCCTAAGGCTTTGCAGAGACTCACCCCCAGATGACATAGTTGGTCTTGACGTTCTTGGGCCAGGAGAACTCGCCGAAGATGACCTCGTCCCCTTTGACCACGATCTCCTTCTTCTGGGTGTTGTACTGGCGCAGCACGCTCAGGACGTCCGCCATCGCCTCCGCTGCCTCCTCCTCCTCCTCCTCCTCCTCAGCCTCACAGGGGCCACGGCGCACGCGCGCGCGCTCCCGGATACGCTCCCCCTCTCGCGAGAAACAGAGAGAGAAACAGCGCCTGTCTCGCGACCTTCCCCTCTCTCTCTCTCTCTCTGCCTCTGTTTCTCTCACTCACTCAGGAGTCCGGGGTACCTCTCCGACTCGACTGACTCCCCAACAGAACTGGCCCAGTCGCCGCCGCGCATGCGCAGGAAAGCGAATCAAAGGACCCCTCCCCGTCGGCCTGCCCCATTTCGCGCCTGCGCGGAGGAGGAGAAAAAATAAAACCGCCACTACACCCCCCAACCCCTAATTAATTAATTAATATACTAGATTAAGAGTCTATTGCTTTTAGTCTCACGTCTTTTCCCTCGCCCCATTTCCGAGAGGTGTCTCCCCCCCCCGCCTCGTTTTAGTCAATTTTGGGCCGTTGTAATGGCGCAGGCGTTCTTCGAAGGCGCCTCGGGGTCCTTGGGAGTGACGCCTTCCGCCAGGGGCGGGGCTTCTCTGCTCAGTCCATGGCGCTCAGAGCGCTGAGGAGGCGGCAGTGGCAGAAGGAGGAGCTCTGGTCTTGGCTCGGTTTTCCTTACTTCAGGTAAGCGGAGGGACCGGCGGCAAAGAAAGGGCTCTGTTTGGGCCGAAGCACACTGGAAGGATAAGGCCGCTTTAACTGCTCAGTGCTAGGGAATCATGGGACTTGTAGTTCGTTGTGCTGCACCAGAGAAGGCTCAGTGTCTCAGGGAACTACAGTTGCCAGCATTCCCTAGCATTGAGCCAGGGCACTGTGTCCAGTTCTGGGAACCACAGTTCAAAAGGGACGTTGAGAAACTGGAGCCATGTGTCCAAAGGAGGGTGACTTAAATGGTGAAGGGTCTTGAAACCATGAAGCCCTCCCTATGAGGAAAGACTTAGGGAGCTGGGGATGTTTAGCCTGGAGAAGAGACGATGAAGAGGTGATACGATAGTCCTGTTTAAATATTTGAAGGGATGTCATATTGAGGAGGGAGCAAGCTTGTTTTCTGCTGCTCCAGAGAACAGGATACAGAACAATGGATGCAAGCTCCAGGAAAAGAGATTCTAGCTCAACATTAGGAGGCAGTTCCTGACAGTAAGAGCTGTTTGACAGTGGAATATGCTGCTGCCTTGGAGAGTAGTGTAGTCTCCTTCTTTGGAGGTCTTGAGACAGAGGCTGGATGGCCATCTGTCAAAGGGGATGCTTTGATTGAGAGTTCCTGCATGGCAGAATAAAGGGGTTGGACTGGATCAGGGCCCTTGCGCTCTCTTCCAACTCTACAGTTCTATGACCTTCAAGGGCCTTTTTTTTCTGAGGGAAGTTTACACAGATACCAAAAATAATAGTATAGACTGAGGATAAAACCCATGTTTCAGAGAAATCTGCATTATTTCTTGGTCTTGGAACGTGGAACTTGAACCTACGCTTTCGAAACAGTGCGATTTGATACTACTACTTTAACCAGCTTGGCTCCATCCTGCAGAACCTTGGTGTCTGTAGTTTTGGGAGGCACCGGCGCTCTCTGTTAGAGAAGGCTACAGACCTTGAAAAACTACAAATCCCACTGCGCCAAGGGATCTGGCATAGATGCACCCTTGAGGCCAAGTGAGAGGAAGAAACAGGCAGCATGAGCTTTTGTAGTCTTGAGCCTACTTCCTCAGAGGATTGGAATCAAACATATCTGTTGTCCTCTTTGTTTTAATGAGGATTTAACATTAAGGCTGCAATTGTATGTTTCAATCTCAGAAGCCACCCTGGTTATGTTGCACAGAAGGCTGGCATAAATATACATTATTATTATTATTATCATTATCATTATCATTATTATTATTAATCATTATTATTAATCATCATTATTATTATTATTATTATTGGCACAATTATTTGAAACTCAAGCAGTGAGATTCACTCTTGAGACAGCAGTCAGAGCCTAATTTCACTTTGAGACTGACTAAAAGAAAGTCTACTCAAGTCTGCAAATGCTCTGCTCCCACTTTCTTTCTTTCTTTCAGGCGCTTCGTGATCCCTCGGCATCCTTTGGAAAATGATTTTCCAAACTAGCGTCCTACAAATCCCAGGATCCTATAGCACTCATTAGTGGAGCCGGAGTGGTGCAGTGGCTTAAACGTTGTACTACGACTCTGGAGACCAGGGTTCAAATCCTGGGCAAGTCACACAAAGTCAGCAATGAAGCCCACTCCCATCTTGTTCTGTTGCTTTATACCCTTCTCCAGGTTAAAAGGGTGCTACAGCCATTTACAGAAATAGACCACACGATAGTCCCTTCCCTCAGGATTGCGGTCTAAATTGAAGAAAGATACTGGGGGGGGGGAAGAGATTGGAAGGGAGAAAAGGGGAAAAGCATGTTCTGTTCTTTTTATTATAGGTTGGGTGGGAATACTTCAGTTCTGTTCTGCCAAGGGAAGAAAATTTTACAATTCTGTGGCATTCACTACATTAGAAGTTAAGCACTTTCCTTCCCTTGGATCTCCGTGGCTGGTATTTTGGCATATGTTGAACTGTCCCACTTAATGCCACTGTGCTGAGATCATAGATCTAGACTGGAATGTTACAAATTACAATTTTTTTATTTATTTATTAATCTTCCTCCTTATGGTTAATGGTCAGCAAAGAAAGCCCTACACAAAATACTAGGCAAATATATAGTATGGCATGAGCTAAAATAAGATCCAGCACAGCATACAAGATGATAAAATCAGTGTTGATGTTGAAATTGCATTTTAAAAAGTTACAAGGCAACAAAAATTAGTTTGCTGTCATCATTAAGACTTGGCAGCATAAATGTTATGTACGTTGAGAGAAGTAGTTGTGTTTTGATGTGAAGGAAGTAAAGAACATTTGGGATTTTCCACTAGAGTTGATAAAATTTTCCATATGTTGCCAGAAAAGGGACAGTATGTGTGAACATCAGTTGTTGGTTCAACTTTTCCAAAATCACAAGGGCACTTGTGTTCACAATAAAAAAAATTTCCACTGCCTTCTCTCTGAAACTGCTGAAGGGAGACTATTCAGGCATACCACACAATCCCTTTGAGGAGGAAAAGTGGAGAGAGAGTTTGTTGGTCTGAAAGGCTGGAGTGCCCTGTCAGTCAGGGTATAATTAGCAGGTAAGCCTAAATCGCGTTGGCTTTTAACATTTGGCATATTGCCCCAAAGAGATGTAGCTTATATTCGTATACTGCAACTTGGGAGGCAAGAATCATTTCGAAGCTGACTGGAAGTCATCTTGTAGAGTAAGTGGCGGTAGACCAGTCGGTGTGGGAAATGGTGTCTTGAGCCAGAGATCAAAGATAAGAAACTAAATTTGGGTTCTGGACTCCATCCTCAAGCTGTAACTATTTTAATTCCTTGTTCTCCAAATGAAGCTTAATTTTTTTCATTTTCAGCTGATTTCTGTAATATGATATTTTAATTTACAATTTATTTCTGAATGTTTTCTATGGGGTGGCTACATAAACACTAAAGAAAAGATTGAATAAATTGTTGTTGCAAATATGGGTGCATAATTGTCACCAAACATGCTCTTGTTTGCATTAAGTATCATATTGATCACTTCAATAGGCTGAAATCATGTAGCTGTTACCCAGGAATAAGCCCTATTGAATACATAGGCCTTCTGCATTTTCATAACATTGCTCTACTATGGTCTAAATTAGGAGTAAGAAATTTGTGACTCCCAGGTGTTGTTGACCAGGAGCTCCTGTCAGCCCTAGTAAATATACCTAATGGTGAAGGATGGTGAAAACACATCATCACAACATCTGAAAGGCAGCATGATCCCCATATGTGATGTATATGCATCAGAAATGATGTTAAAATACAGTTGTTGGTATACACTTCTCTTTTTTTCTTTTTTCTGTTCCCTCTGAACTCTAGACTCATCCTATATATGTCTGCAAGTAGGTCTCATTGTGTTTAGTGGATCTTACTGCCAGCCAGGTAAGTAAGGATAGGGTTGTGGCCATAACATGGTCCTTTAGATCAACAAAATTCCGCAAACTAGGGTTGTAATAGACTTTTATTGGCTTTATTTTAGAATGGGAAACAGTGCATCTGTTACTACAGACTTATCTAATACTGCTACTGCTAACCACATAAAGGTGAGTGATAATGGTTGTTGTTTAAGATAAAAGTAGACCTACTTAACTGGTGAATAATAACACTTAATATTTCAATGGGTCTACTACTTCAATGGGACCAGCAGTTGGATTTATCGTTCCATATAATACGTTTGTATTGTAACTTAATTTTGAAGGTTTTCATAACCGATCCATGAAACCTACTGGCAGAAATAAGTTTTATTTGACAGATATAAAACCTGGCCTTGTTATGTGAGCAAAAAGTCAGTATGTTCATAGTTGGAAAAAATCCATTGCTGCTTCTCATGTGAACTTAGTAAAGCTCATTGCCTTCTATTCTTTAAATTGTTTTACATAAGCAGTTGTTAACAATGTAAACCAGCTACTTTGAGCAGGTAGTATTATTCCTTTTTCTCTGATAGAAGTGAAAAAAATGTGCAGCTGTTTCTGAAAACACAATAGCCAGTCCATTTATTTCCATGGACTCAACTGGAGCTCTGTTTTGAGTTCCTTATTACCAGTAGGTAGAAAAGTACAGTCATGTGTCTCCACAATGTACAAGCATGTAGAAAGAATAAAACACACTGCAGAAATAATCCAATTTGAGACCGCTTTAACTGCCCGGGCTCAGTGCTAAGGAATTCTTGGAATTGTAGTTTATTGTGGCAGTAGAGCTCTTTGAGAGAGAAGGCTAAATGTCTCACAAAACTACAGTTCCCAGAATTCTTTAGGGTAGAGCCAGGGTAGTTAAAGGGGTCTCAAACTGGGTTGTTTCTCTGTGTGATTTGGACCTTAGTCTCAATTTTTATATCCCTCCCCCTTTCACATTTAAGTTGTGATGGTATGGACAAGGTACCTCAGCATAAGTCTGATGGACTTGATGGGGCTTTTTTGGGGAAAGGAGGCATGGTTGAAGATGTGAAAAATGAAAGGTTATTTTTGCAGCTTACGTAAAGGAATGTTCTCCTGCACTTTATGATTCTGTTCAGTGACTGTCTAGAATTATTAGTGCCAAAATGAGACTTGGTTAGAAACTGAGTGTTACATGTTTTTTACAATGATGAGTTATAATTTTTAAGTATTTTTGCACATATTGAAACAGAATATTTACATTGCAATCCTATATACATTAACCTAGAGGTAATTCCCTTTGAGCTGAGTGGGACTGTGAGTGTGTCTAAATTACTGATAAAAATTGATAACATAAATTGATCACAAACTTTTGTTTTAACACATAGGACGCTATCTCAGACAACTGTGTAGTGATCTTTTCAAAAACAACATGTTCTTACTGCAACATGGCTAAGAAGTTATTCCAAGATATGAATGTGAATTACACAGCCATAGAACTGGATAGATATGAAAATGGAAGTCAGTTTCAAGATGTTCTTCATCAAATGACTGGTAGCAGGACAGTGAGTACTTCCTTTTCAAATATGTTCTCTTTGATCATGGGTAGGAAATGTGGGTCCCCACATACTGAACTGCAGTTCCCTGATTTCTCACCATTGGCCATGATGTGTAGGCATGATTAGGAATTGCAATTCAGCAACCGTTGGAAGACTCCACTTCCAAAGAATGTTCCTCACCTCTTCCTTAGACTTTCTTAAAGGTTCTGCTGTGTAATTTGTAGTGCAATATAATTCAATACATTCACCAAGAACAAATATTTTATTCACACAGCCCACAGACCATAATTTTATGACATTTGCTGTCCCAATATTAGGCAAGTCTTTAATCTAGATGGTTCTGAAAAAGATTTAGACAGGCCAGAAGTTGGGAACCTTTGGCCTTCCTGTGTTTGAGACAAGAACTCCCATTGACCCATGCTGACTAGAGCCTCTTTGAAGTGAAAGTCAGCACATCTGGAGCACAAAAGATTCCCCTTTGCTGAGATATACCTATCTTCCATATTTTTTGGTGGCTATTAATAATGGTTTCTTTGGGATATCAATTGCTGGAAAGCTACTATGGGGGAGATTTATTGTTTCATGTCCTGTTTGTAGTCCTGGAGGCATTTAGTGATCACTATGAGAAAGGTGGACCATTGTAAAGAAAAAGATGCTGGACTAAATGGATCTTTAGTCTGATCCAGGAGGTTCGTCCTTATGTCCATGTTTGTCACATATGATATTTTCAGATATGAAAATGAATTTGCTTTTGTCTTTAAATAATGACTTTTTGTCACATTAGCTGGATTTCTGGATAGGTTTTGTCTGAGTAGTGAGCTAGCATAGCAGACTCCCCCCGCCCCTTTTAAAACATTGTTTCTACTCCTGATAGAAAATCTGTATTGTGAAAAGAGTCAGGTGGTGTATACATAATCGGCAATATTTTGCAAATAATCATTTTGAGTCATAATCTTGAATCCTTGCTTACGGTCCCATATGGGTCATCATTTACCCTACGGCCTCTACAATCATATTACTCCTTGATTTAAAAGAAACAACAAAAAACACTGAAACTTGTCAAAACTGAAATATCAAGGTCTTGCTGACTTGTAAATTACCCTGTTTAATCTGTCATTTGTCACTTTGGTTGCTTTGCAAAAAAATTTTAGAATAGTATATATCACTAGATGTTTTTCCCAAGATGCTCCTACTGGATATTAAGAGGATCACTTGCTACCTCTCCAAACTGTATTGCCTTGCTCATCCAAAGTTACCAAATGATGGTGGTTGACAATTCCTTCATTCACCTCCTAATAGAATGTCTCACAGTTCAGACATACAGTCCAAACCCCATATCTGTGGGATCAGTAACCATGGTTTCATTTATCCCATCAGAGGAAAAAAGGTATCTCTAGGCATCTGAAGGTGATCCACAGTGATTCTGGTCAGTTTCTGGCATAAATACAGCATTCACAATAAGTCTGGGAATGCATGCCTTGCAGATATTGGGTCAGACTGTAATATATGAGGCATGTGTGGCAACACTGTAATATTCTGGAATTTGTGCCTAGGAAGCATCATTGATTTTCTTTCTGTTTGACAGGTTCCCAGGATATTTATAAATGGAACCTTTGTTGGAGGTGCTACAGATACTCAGAGACTTCACCGTGAGGGCAAGCTACTTCCATTAGTTCACCAGTGTCTGATCCAAAGAGGAGGCGGCTCAAGACAGCCATGTAGTCTTCCTTAACCTCACTTTTGGTAGAATGTCACTGCTGAGCTCATTAAGACTGTACATTTACTCCTCCCTCCTAACTCCATGTGTGGTTGCTTAATAGCTACAACATGCTTTGACAACTTTGGAAAGTTAGATGGTTTATTTAGATCTAGGATGCATCTACACTATAGAAATAGTGCAGTTTGACACCACTTTAAGTTTAATAATAATAATAATAATAATAATAAATATTTATTTCTTACCCGCCTCTCCCCATGGATTGAGGTCAGGAACAACAACAAATCGACAGATAACATCAGTTAGACTCCATTAATTAAAACATGCAACATTTCAAAAGAACGGGCAAGACACACACATTTTAAAACTATAATTAAAATTCAGCATCTTAATTCACAATTTGAAATTATCTGGATATGGTCTTCAGTGCTGTTTTAAATCTGAACAGCTGTTGAATCTCTAAAAGATCTTTAGCCTTCTCTGCTGAAGAGTGCTGGTGTCTCAGAATTACACATTCCTGGATTCTGTAGGGTTGATACTGTGGTATCAAATGGCTTTATTTCTATAGCATAGATGCAGTCCTAGTGTTCTCTTCACCAGTCAGTTTCAGCAACTCATGCTAGCATATTGGTACAGGATGAGGAAAATTGAGTCCAGCACATGAGGACTGCACCTAGTTGGGGGAAATTGCTCCATGTCTTAAATTCAGGCTCTAATCCAGTACACACTTAGAAGGGAGCAGGCACTAGGGAAAAGAATAAGGTCAGGAATAGGCAAAGTGAAACCTTGTAGATCTTGTTCAACTGCAATTCCCAGTGTCCTTCTCCATTAGCTATTTTGGTTAGGGCTGATTAGAATTGAAGAACAAGAAGATCTGCAGGGTATGCTTTGCCCAGCCTTGTACTCCAACTTGACTTCATATAGACATGAACAGGATTGTAAAGCACGAATCTGGTAGTTTCCTGTAATTGCCAGTATCCAGATACTATACATAACCTTACTTGTTCACACTGGAATGGGTTAAAGATAAGATAATTGTATTTGAGTCCCTTTGTAATCAAGCCTTAAATTTTCACATTATGTTCCACTTTTTGAAATGAAAACTAAATCAGCAGACTTGTTCTGCATCCAACCTATTGTCAGCATACAATTGTTCAAGTGTTTATAAGAAGTAACAGTTTGGGGAGCTACATTTGGTAACCAAACATTAAGTAGGCTAATGCGTGATTACAGAGGTACAGTAATAGCCTGTGTGCCTGAGAGCAGAGTCAGGGTGACACATGCCCTGAATTTGCCCCCATTGTGCCATGCGCTGCTCCACACGCTACGCGGCATCATGTCCACATGACGCAGTGCCAAAGGAATGCCTTAAAGCCGTAGCGCCGCGGCTATCATGCCCTTTCCAGGGTACAAAAAGAGCCGTTTTTTGTAGCTCCTTTTTGCGCCTTGGAAAGGGCATATTGGGGCGGTTACCACAGTCCCAATCCAGCAAAGATAGAGGTAGCTGGCACAGCCCCTAATTCTAATGCAGGATTGTCTTATGGTAAACTAGGTTTATATTAGAATAGGTACATCTTATAAATAGATTGGAGGTATATACTGAAGTTGCCAACATACTGCTTACAGTTACTACAATACTTAAAGAGGTATGTCACTAGGCCTCCTTTGCAATCTACTTTCTCCATGCCAGATTGTTAATCAATTGGAGTCTCTGCTGTCTTGGCTTCTATTTAGGGCCTGCTTCCATCTCTGTAGATACAGGGTCAAAAGGGTAAACTGAGCCAATTGGACTAGTATGTTGTGTATGGAAAAATAAGCTCACAACAGAAAATGTTGGTTATGCCTTACAGCCCCTTGGAGAGGAGTTGCAGTTGGACCTAAATGCAGCAGTCATTACAGTTTTACTTGCCAGTCTCGTTTAGATGGAATACTTCCAGTAAATGTAAACAGAAATGCTTGTGGAATATCAGTGTGCTCAAAACATTTTTCGTCTAAATCTCAATAGATAAGTTTGGTTTTCTATCCAACCAAAGGCTGCATGAAAATATCTCTAATTCAAGATATTTATAAAACTTCTTTTTCTCCCTATTGGAGATGTGTCCACTTCAAGGAAGCCACACCTGCATATCAGAAGAAAAGACTGTAGTGGTGTTGCATGTTGGAAAAGAAAAAGAAACCTTCAGTTCCTGGCATCCTGAAAAAGATCCTGTTCTAAAATCATGGAGGATAGAGAATACTAAGCTTGATAGATTGCCTCAGATTGCTCCAGAGGACCAACCTCTGAGCTGCCATACTAAACTGCCTTCCCTGCCACCCATAATCAGGTCTCTTTAGATGCCAACCAGGATTTAGAAATAACTTGCTAAAAAATAATAATTCATTGTTCTTAATTTGTCCATTTTTTAAAATTTATTTATTTTAGGACAGAATGCATGTATACAAACAATATGAAAAAAGAAATAAAAATATAAAACAACCTAGGTATTGCTTTTCCTTAGGTCCAAATTATAACAGAAACCTGCAAGTGTATGTTATGTATTCAATTATCAGATTTGAAGGAGTCCACAAGTGGAGTCCAGCTTTAATATTCCATTGTTTTAAATACCCATATTAATTTAATGTTATTCATTGTTTTAATTCATTGGTGGTCATTTTTAGATTTTTTCAAACATTATCCTTAAATAGGAACATTGACCTTACCTGTGGAATGTTCTTTTTCAGCAGTGGATGGGGAAACCTGTGGGTTGTTCTCCCTCTCCACTCTGATAGGTGGGATGAGGTTTGGGGTAGCAGCCAGCAGGGGGAGCAACCCATCAACAACTTGGTCAGGATAACAGCCCTAGATAAGAAAGTCTGAAAACAATACAGAAGGAAAGGCAGGCACAGAGGAAGGAAAAAAGAAACTTTTTCAAGGTGCAAATCCCCACGCTGTTGTTGTCATCCCCAGCACCACACCACACACCATTGCCAAGAAAGATAACTCATTTCTAGGTGTGGAGGAAATGTGGCCTTACATCTCACAGAAAAGGCCAATGTTCCTTTTTCCAGCAGTGGAGGAGAAACCTCATACAGTGAGACATATAAAAGTTCCCAATCAGTGGATAGGTAGAATTGAAAATTCTTAGGCAGAATGCATCAGCTGAAGAAGGCTTCTCCAGAGGCGAAAGCATTCAAACAGCAGCAATGCACAAATGTGAAAGGTGAAGACCATGTGGCAGCCCTGCACATTTTTATTAGGCTACTGTTTGTAGCCAGAACAGGTGTAGCAGCTTTGGGAGTGCAATGAGCAACAACGGCACCAGGCAAGGGAACCCTCACAAGTGAGTAGATGAGGGTCCACTGTACTGCAAAAACCTCCTGCAGAAGCTAAACTGGCAAAACCGGAGAAGGTTTCACTCAGCAACTTCTACTCTTGATTTCTAGTAGCAGAAAAAACTGGGTGGGGAATTTTTAAAGACTTGTGATCCTCAATACATTCACTTCATTACTTTTATGTTACTCTGGGTTGTGTGAGAATACAGTGTTTATAAACTGCGTCTCTATAACAGTATAGCTGGTGTCAAATGCAGTAAGGAGATAATCCTCTTTCCTTACAGCAGCCTCCATGAGCCCTCAAAAGTGGCCAGTGAGCAAAAGAATCTCTCCAGACCAGGTTACTGGCATCAAACTGATTTGGAAGCATAGGATGGTCGCACATGTGTTGAATGATAATGCTGCCATTAATAATGTCTTTGGGGTTTTTTTTTTTTGGGGGGGGGTCACAATTGCAATGGTACTTTGCTTAGGATGATTGAAATTATTGGAAAAAATGAAATTCTACAATGTTCTCGTTGAACTACTGGTGTTTTTCTTGCATGCTTACACAGGTATTAAAGCAAACCTCAGTATTTATTCAAACTTTTCCTTAGTATGTGTCATTTTATCAGTATATTTGGGGGAAAAATGTTTGCACTAAACTAGAATATTGTGCTGCTTTTCACAAAACTTTGAATATAAAAGTATTAAGTCAGTGAAGATTACTACCCCAGCCAGCAAATCAGTGTAGCCAATTCAGCCAACTCTCAAAAACAGAAGTGTGAGGGAGAGACACCTGACATCCAGTGGAATTCCACAGTCAAGCAGGGATTTGAATCCTGATCTACAGAGTCATAGGAAAGTATCGCATTGTTGTTAAATAATGGGATAGAAGCAGGATTGAAACTGTAATCGACGGGTCTTATCACACCACATGTTGGCTAGGCAGTAGGTATCCTGTAGTCAATCTATGTTTCTGCCACTGCTTTTATCGAATTGGAAAATCCAGTGTATAGCTGTCAATCCCACCATTGGTGCATTATTTAATTATGTATGATAGGTTAATCTGGGGTATGCAAATTAAACAGGTGTCACTGCACACACACCCCACCAATTTCCAATGAAAGAAAGACTCCTTATGAAGAGGGAGGGGAAAGGGGATTTAAACCACACCATTTCCAAAGAAGGCAAGACTAACAAAGGCCCATTCCGTATGAGCGTATAGTACGTCCCCAGGACGTACTAGGGTTAGGAAGGGGCGTCACTTCCTGATGCCCCTAACCCTAGTACTTTCTGGGTACGTACAAAATGGTGGCGCCCCTTCCACACAGGGGCCGCCATTTTGACATCGTGGATGCATAGCGTCCAGACGTCGCATGGCGCTAATGACGTCGCAAGTGCGCCATTGGTGCCTCGTCACACCATAACCGCGCCGCGAAAAGAAGCGCCATTTTGGGGCTTTTTGCAGCACGGAGGAGCTGCGCGGTTTGGACGCTGGGGCTCCTCTGTGCTGCAAATGACGGCGCGGCAGACCACCCGTTTTGGGTGGTCTGTAACGTGCCAAACTTACCTAATCTCAGGTGAGCAGTAAACAAGCAATGCGATAAGATGCATGCTATGCCATGCTACCTGGCTCTTTGTTTAGTGTTACAAGTTAAAGGATGTTTCCACAATTGTTCATGAATCCGAGACAAACATAAAATCTATTTCATATAGATGAAAATCTACCAATCCTTCAGAATGTCTCTTAGGAGGTTCACTAATCAGTTGATTTATTTAACAAGCTAGTGCTGTGGAATTCTTTGGTGGTGGGCTGGAGGACATCTGTATTTATAATTTAACACTGTTAGTCTTTAGTCACCCTTCACCTTCCAAGCGTACGAACAATTATAGATTTTAATGAAAGATCCACCCTATTTGCTTCATTTGGAAACATCACAAACTACTAGTAGTTTTTACAAGGCAGAATCTGTACAAACCTGTCTGTGGAGTTTGAATGGCAGCAGCAGCAGCAGCCTGTACCATTTCATGTAAACACAGGCAGCTCCTCATTCCCTGATTTGGAACAATAACTACTAGTTTCTCATTTGTGTGCATATGTGTAACATTTATGCCGCTGCAGCAAGTGGCTCCTCCAAAGCATACCTCATTCTGTTAAAAGGACCAATAGATTCTTGTCCCCAACCTGCAAATTCCTTCCCTCAATTGTTAACAAAATTAAGAGTTTGAAATTCTAATCAGTCTTCAAGTGGAGACCTCTTCCAAACCCCAACAAATCATTCAAAGGCATGTATTGGGGCATAGGAGAGTTGGAGTGTACAAGAATCTATGTAAATAGAAAAGCATTTGAACTGGCTGTGTCTTGATAGTGGAAGGGGAGGCCATTTTGGCAATTCTTTCCTCTGGTAGTCCTCTGCTATTCCAGAATATTCTGAATTCATCTTCCTTCTCCTCTAGCCTCATTTTCTTACTGGCCAATATTATCAACAGAATTCTCCTAAGAGGAATGTAGAAGTATAATGCAACATAGACAATATTATAACTTTAATACAACTGAATCTGAGCTCCCATGCTACTTTAGAAGAGAATAGCAGGTCTTATAACCGTAATACTAGCAGAAAATTATCAGCAGAAAAGGCAAAAGCAGGTTTACAGCTGAACATCAAGAAAACAAAAATTATGACCACAGACAATCTACATAATTTTAAAGTAGATGAAGAGACTGAACTAGTTTAGGATTTGCCATGCTTGGGCCCAGTCATTGATCACAGCAAAGACTGCAGTCAAGAAATCAGAAGAAGACTAGGACTTGGAAAGGCAGTTAACAAAGTTAGGATTGTCCATGCTATCATATTTCCCATTTCAATGTATGGCTGTGAAAGCTGGACAGTGAAGCAAGCTAATCAAGTCATTTGAGATGTGGTGCTGGAGAATACTGTGGACCACTAAAAAGACAAACGGATGGGTCCTAGAACCAATTCAAACTTTCTCTGGAAGCAAATAATATTAAACTGAGCTTGTCATATTTTGGCCATATCATGAGAAGAAAGGACTCACTAGAAAAGAGTATAATGCTTAAGAAAGTAGATGGCAATAGGAAAAAAAGGAAGACCATGTTCCAGGTGGATAGACTCAGAGAAACTAAGGCCATGAACCTGCAGGAGCTAAGCAAGGCAGATGAAGATAGGCTGATTTGGAGGCCTCTCATACATAGGGTCACCATGGGTTGAAGTCAGCTCAAAGGCAGTTCACAACAACAATAAAGCAGTTCCTTTTACAACATGAAACATCCGTGTGTAAACTGGACATATAACTGTAATAGTGTGGAATAATTTAGGTAAATGTGTCATAAGGAGTTTGTTGAAATGAAATCTGTATTTCAGTTCATTGATCATTAACTATGGGATATCCAGCTTATAGCTTGTTCCTGAGATAAGATGTTTCTAATCAGCTACGGATGAAGCTAGTGACAAGAATAGTGGGCTTACTGGTAAAACTTAATCCTCACAACTCTTCTCAGGAGGAGGCAGGGCAATCTTTGCCATGATTAAACAGAAGTCTAATACAGAAGCTCAAGTGAGTTCAAAGGTGCTTACTCCCAGGTTAAACAAGCAGAGGATTACTGCTATTGCGAATTACAAAGTAGGTGCTATAATTCAGAATTTTAATTGAAACATGCTTGAACTAATCTTATCTCTAAACAGTCACTTCTTTGTTTATTTCTATCCTTGCTACTTTCTTCCTGCATAACAATAATGCACCAGTTAAATGAACTTGGCTGGGATCTTTACCTTTCCTCTGTTGGACTCTTCATGTTTTTAACTCCTCATCTGTTATTTCCATGAAGCATGAAAAAATCTTAAGAAATCACACCTTTTCTACACCAAAAGCAGCCATTTCCTAAGGAAGGGATGGGGAAAATGTCCCACACAAGCTCTTTTTGAGGGCAGAATGTTTCCTTTTTATGCCACTGTGGGACTTCTGGGTATATACTTTTTTCAAATCAGTAAATAAGAGAGGTATATGGCTATTAGGCCCATGAGCACCCCTCTTCTTTTGATATCAGAAATGTAATAAAACATCCTGATTGTGGATGCCATGATTAGAAAGCAGTGCCCGCATGTAGGCTAGCAAGCAGGAGGTGCATTGGGGCCCCTGGTTGATTGATCAATTCCAGACGTTCAGGAGGAAGTGAGGAGACCCAACCCTAGAGAACAAAGGGCCACAGATATGGTAAACAAGCTTGGGTGACCTTCCCGAAATTGCTCTCCATTCACACCTCGGTGATACCACCTTGGAAAACTACTCCAAAGTGGCACCAACATTGCAAAATGAACCCAAACCCATTTCAAAGTATTATAGAACCATTTGGTCTTTTCACCCCCTTGGAATTTGACCCCAAGGCATATTTTTGGTATAAATATGAGGGCTTTTCAGCAATTCCTTGAGTAAGTCCAGAAAGCAGGCAGATCTCGGTCGGTATTCCAGTCTAGTACCTCTATTGCTCAATACCCCCATTTGCCATGGGAGCAATTGAGTCTTTTTTCTGTGCCCGAACCTAGCACATATGAAATCATGATCTGCATAGGTAATTATCACCGTTAGTAACACCTTACATCTATTCCAACCTCCCACCTTTGATTTCTCTAGTCCTTGTGTGTGTGTGGGGTAGTTTGTTTGAGTGGTGTGCTTATTTCTCCTTTTAAATAAAGTTCATTCTCATTTGGAAGTTTGCCTCTGGAGTTCTGTGCACTTTGGGACCTGGTAAAGCTGGGATAGATCCCCCCAAGACCAAGTTACCCTGGTCATGCTATTTGAACTAAGTATAATTCCCCTAAATATAAATTGGTCTTGGAGTGTCCTTGCCAGTAATGTCTGCATTGAGGGTAACATAGTCCTCCAAGTTTCCATTGTGGGGGGCAATGTAGTAATCCAAAGTAACACACCACATCATAGAGTCTGTTAACGATAAAAGCAACTCTAAAAAAAGTTCTGATTTTCCCTCAAATTAAAATGAGAACTCAAAATATCTTACTGGGCTTTTCTTCTTTCAGCTTCTATACTGCTTTGTGAGTTTGGGTGGGGCAGGTGCTGTCAGAAAGAGAGAATGTGGGAAATGACAGGGAAACATTTGGTGGTCCCTGTAAAACCAATATTGCCTTTTATCCAAACTCCACTTGTGTCTTGTATGTATTTGGAAGCCTAGCAACCAAGAGCAAAGAGCGCCATGTGCAACAAGCCTAAAGGGAAAAGAATCAAGGCTAGTGTGGGCACACAGAACTGAACAATACCCAGCCATAGTTCAGCAGAGTTTTACCATTACACTTCTACAGATCTTCACAGCCTTTGGTGGACATTGCTGTATAACTAAATAAGGATTTAATGTAGTCGGTAAGGAAATGGAAGCAAATGATAAGCAAAGAATTTATTTTGTGTTTATTGTCTACAAATCATTAAGCAAATAAGGAACATTCCATGTACTGTAAGTGCCTAAATGTTACACAGAACAAAAACTTTCCCTTTTTTAAATAAAGGACTGCTTTTGTTATTAAAGTGATCATATTTCAGTTAAAATGCATTAAAATCAATATTTAAAGCCAAATACCAAGACATGAAGGTTTAATTGCACATTACAGTCAAATGTGTTTTATTAAATTTAAAACTTACAGGTCGGTTGGGTATTGTAACAAAATTAGTGTTAGGATAGAAAGATTTTAAGTATGATAGGAGATATTCTGCTTGAACCTTCTCCCTATTTAGAAAATACAAGTTCTGAAATTCCATGCGTAAAAGTAGCTGGGGGTTTTGTGGGAAAGATTTGTTCAGAGGTTTGTCACTTCCTCCCTCTCAGGCTGAGAATACATGTCATGCCCAAGGATACCAAATGCTTTCCTGGAGTCCTAGTCCAACATCCAAATCACAATAAGCATTTATCATGGTTTGTAATACATAGTGTGTTCTAACAGAAGGCAGGTTTTACCTTTTAATGATAGGCAGCAATTCCAGACCCTGAAAGGTATAAATTTATTTCCACTGTATATGTTTAAATATGCAGATTTATTAACACGTTGGTATTCATTCTCCCTATTTTGAAAATTGTACTGCACCTCTGAAATACAGAAAAGGAGCAGAGACGAAAAGGCTCTTGGCAAACAAATCAGGAAAAAATCAGAAAAGAAGTCTTCTCTGTTTTTCCTCAGGAAAAAAATAGCAGGAAAGGATAATGGAACATTTTCTTTTCTTGTTTAAGACATTTGCTCCCCCCAAATTATTCTGAATCCTCCATAACTGGAAGAATTTTATGTAAGACAATGTACAGAATCTGACCCTTGCAATTCCTGGTTTTTGCTCCCTTTTCTTACTGTTTTTAATGGGACCAAATGTTTTTTTGACTGCTTGATGCTATGGCAAGCTATAAGAGAAAAATAATTTTCATTCTACTGATCTTGATCGTTTTGTTGTGTTTTTTTTTTGTTTTGTTTTTGCTTGCTCTTAATCTGGCAAAACCAAATCGATTCAAGATCTTGCAGCTCCATTTGCAACATAAAATAAAAAAGCAATTAAAAAGAAATTTCAATTTGTAATTATTGTCTGAATAAACCAAAACTTTTATATGCGGAACATAATAATTTCATGGGAAGCAACAACATTCACAATGCATGTTATGTTCCTAAAGTAAAAAAGTGATTTTCAAACTGAAATGCATCTAGTATCTCTCCCTCCCCCCAATTCTCTAAAAACTTCTTGCTTGCTCAAAAAATGGGGAATAATTGGATTGAAAAATTGGAAAATCCAATTTCCCATGGATTTTTGCGCATAGCTTCATAATTTTCAGACATTTTATATCTCTATAAAACTGTAAATCTAAGCAATGAACACAGATCTAGCTATCATTTTTTCTAGTGTGCATGGAGTTTCTATGCTTTGCACCGTTCTTTATGATCCTGTTATTGTTTTTTCTATCAAATTAGACGTACATAAACTTTTCACACTAAATATACCAAATGTTAAAAACTCACATTTTACACAAATGCTGGTATATACTTCTGTCTTAGCATTTCAGAAAGACTTGACACTGAGCCCTAGCCAAAAGCTAATTATCTTCCCACATTTAGTCTGGTCTATGAATCATTATTTAGTCACAAAACAAGGTTTTTTTGTGTACAGTATCTTCAGACAGTACAGTACTGTATATGAAAGAAACAAAACTGAAAACGTGCTAAAAGACTGGCATGTTTCACTTATCTTTCTACAGTAACATCTAAAAGGAGTGCTTCAGAAACATTACATTTTATCCTTGCTGCAAACAAACCTGTTCTCAAATTTTCCTTTCCCAACTCTGTGCCAACTTGTTAAGTGGTACACTCTTGAATCTGAGGATGGTGCAGCTTTAAGGCAGCAGAACTCAGTTGTTTAAGGAAATTGTAGCACACCTAAGGATCCAAACAAGTGCTCTTTTCTTACATATCACATTTCTTAAGGCTGTCTAAACACTAACAATAACACTTGTTACCAAAGTAAGGCTCTCTCCAGTTAAGAAAACTCAGGTTTTATTATGCAGACAATAAACATGATCATCTTCTTTACCAGTGCCAGACACATTCTATGCTAGTGCCATAATGAGAGCTGCTTATGCTGAAAGCCGCATGCCAGAAAAGGCAATGGCATGCGTTCATGGTGCGTGCGCCACACTGTGCTGCATGCATGAGCCCCACTGTTTTCAATGGGGCTCGAGCATCTGCAGAATTTCCCAATGGCGCTTGAATATAAGTGCACGGCTGTAGGAACACATGCACAGGTGCCTCCAGCACGTGCCCCATTATTTCTCCCTCCATTCGGCCATTGCACATAAGTGAGGGACGCGGTTTCCAAAACTGCAAGAACAGAGGGAGGACTGTATTTTTAAAATATTTTCAAGCCATGGATGCTTGAATTCATGGATTAAAAAATCCATGGATATGGAGGGCTGACTGTACATGTTTTACTTCTAGTTAGCCAAAATCATGGTTAATGATGCCAATATAAATACTCAAAATAAATAAAAAAGAAATATAACCCTTAGCCATTAGATCAAATGAGAGAGCAGGCAGCCTTCTGGGAAAGGAGAGAAAAGGAGATAATCTCATGGTTATCTCTCTTAACAGTTTCAATGAGATTATACTGTGTATGCAGGCTATAGATAGCCCCAATCAATATTTGATCAAAGGGAACGCCAAGACAGCTTCTGAAGGACAAACAAAGAAATATGGACAATAAAAAAAAATGCATAGTACATGGCATGCTTGAAAAAGCCATCCAAAGGAGAAATAAGCAGGAACAGGAATAGAATTAGGTTGCTTTTGTAGTCACTGTTCTATGTGGAACACTACAGTTTATTACAATTCATTCAGCACTTCCATGTGGCTTGTACAGAGGAAAGTGATGGAGGATAAACAGCAGCTGATTTTCCAAGGATCACAAGTGAACTAGTAACAGTTACAGAATAAGAGACATGTCAATATAGAATTCTGTATACAACAAAAATATATACTGTACTAAAAATGTAGCATGTAAAACCAGAAAAAATATTCCATAGCCCATAAATGTGTCAGTCATCTAGAACTCATAAGCATGAAAAGGAGTGCATAGTGCTCTGCATACCTAAGGGTTTTTAGGTTGTGTTTCACATGTGAGCCAAGGAGCATTCTACACACCACAGGGAATCCTTATAGGCACACAGGATACTTCCCCACATAGAAGGAAAACATAAGGGTCCCTTACCTGTAGGGCTTTGGATCACCACACACCTGATCTAGTATTATAAAACCATTACTTATCAGCAGCGATCGGTTCATGCTTCACCATGACTTGTGTGCAAAGTTATATGATTATCCTTTCATTTGTGTAACAGAGCTTTCTTGTCTCCTTTCTACTGCAGCCCCCATATTCTTACATTTTCTAAAGAGAGGCTTGAGGTGGTAAAGATGGAAAGCAGGATAGGGAAGGAGAGCCCTGTGGCGCAAAATGACCTCTTGCTTGCAAAACACAAAGCAATTCTTTTTAAATAATGTTCTAATTTCAGAAGGTATACATAAAAAGAAAGATCAATTTCAGTTCAATTGTAACTTCTGTTCTCCAGATCAGTCCAAATAACTGTATCCACACTCAAATTGATTTTTCCCCTTTGCACATGTAGCAGCCCTTGTATAGCAAATAGAAGTCTGTCCTTTTTGCCCCCAGATTCTTTTGCATCTTCATTGTACTTATGTCTGTCATTTAAGCTGAACAAAGGAATTACTGTTGACATGGGAATCAAAATCATTTTCCAGAAGGACATTTTCCCATCCCAATGAAAAACGTTTCCACGTCTAGATTCTTAACTTTTATTTCCATCCCTTTCCCTCAAGTACCTAAATGGGTCACCCTTGCAATCAATTCTGAGCTGAAGGTTACAAAATGCTACATACTTTCCTCTAAAGACTGTTCTGAATAGTAACTTCACATTGGAGTTAACAGAACATCTGTAAAGTTGGAGGGCAGAGAAAAAAGAAAACGGGAAAGTCAGTTTTGACATTTCTTCATCCAAATGCAATCTCTGGATCCAACCCATACCATACAGACCAAAGGGCTAAGATTCCTTCACCTTGGCTATGAGACTGATCATGACATTTCATCCATCCAGATTATTCCTCCTTACCAGCTTCCTTTGTAATATGGGCAGAAAAAAACAATGTTTTCATGGCACTTTAACAGCAAAACCAAAAGAACAAGCTATATCTCAGAGGACACCTGCTGATCTTCCCTGCAAATCTAAGTTTGCCCCCAGATCTCTACTTGCAAAAGAGTGAGAACTCTTCATTTAATGGAAAGTAAAAATATGCTACAGGTATGACTGTACTCTTTCCATTTTCAGTAAATTAAATCTGTGTTGAAGGCTAAACAATTTTTTCAATTACTTTCTACTTATGCCGTTAGGTTATTATTATGTTTAAGTTTATGCATAACAACTCTTTCTAGGCTTAACAGCAACCATCTGTTTGGCCATTTTCAGCTGTTTCAAAACAACTCCTTAAGCAGAGTGTTCATTTTGACTTAACCTGCCAATAACACCTGTGCATTAAGGATGCATATACCGC
Organism: Sceloporus undulatus; assembly: GCF_019175285.1. Classification (NCBI taxonomy): domain Eukaryota; kingdom Metazoa; phylum Chordata; class Lepidosauria; order Squamata; family Phrynosomatidae; genus Sceloporus; species Sceloporus undulatus. The sequence goes on from NC_056525.1 coordinate 115,140,937, forward strand.
ACACTCAACATCTCCCTAGAGGAAGAGGCATAATAGTCTTAAGAACCAGAATGATACTTATTTATTTTTTTTACAAGTAGGAAATGTCTCAAGAGCTATCTTAGAAATTATACAAGAGAGCTGATTTAGAAGAAATATCATTCAAGATGCTAGAAAAACAGCTCAGCACTGTAGAAACATTTTTTCAGATACTTTAATAAAGATCATTTACAGACAGAAACTGATGCAGCCACAAGTTCTTCAAGATTGCAACAGAGCTGCTTTTGATCACTTTTGTGACTTTTGCAGAGGGTAGAAAAGTAACCACACCCTCAGCTCTTACAAAAACAACTCCCACTTACTCATGAAATTTTAATCATTATTCAGAAGATATTAAGCTTGTAGTTTTAAGTGCTTATTGGTACATCCAATATTGCAGCTGCAGACTTTTTATAATGCAATAGCATTTTCCCCTTCCTGTCCTTTCCCACTGCACATCTCCCCATATCATCTAGAGCAGGCTTGGAGAAAGGAACTGGTGCCCTCCTCCATTCCATTTGTGGAAACTTTATTACCAATGGAACACTAGTGGGATGTCAACCCATATCATTATCATCATCTTTAAAGGCGTTTCCAGTTAACTGGACACCCTTTCCATCAAAGTCTAATCAAATATTCTTCTAATCCATCAACTATATTAAGCACATCTCACTATATACGTAGTATCAGGTTCTATGGTGTACATCCTGTAACAACTGCACAGTCTAGCTGATCTGTGTTATTTCTTTAGGTACTAGTATAAAAAGGTGTTAGGACAATCTCTCTAGGCAATTTTAAGCACGGGGGGGGGGGGGGCATTGCAAACAATGTTCTAGTTGTGGTATTTCTTATACAGAATACAATGCAAACATGTTTGACTGAAATAAGAAACTGACGGTTGCTACAATCTTGGACTGTTCAAAGCAAAAGGTTACCAGGCTGAGTCTTGTACAGTATAAGTAGCTGGCTATAAAATGTATAAGACTAGGGAATGTACTGTATAATTACCCGGTTACAATTATGCTTAATTTTCAAATAGGATCACTGTTTGAATTGAGGAGTATTTTCCCAAATGCACTTGAAAGAAATTTGTCAAAATAATCCAAACTAAGTGACAAAACCATTAGAAAGAAAGAACCGTTGCATTATATGTATTATATTTAAGGACTTCAGTATATTTATTAGTTCTGCTCTATCTGCTGAACTGATTAATTGAAGTGCTCTGTAAAGGCAAAAGAGTTCAGTATGTTGAACATCTACACAACCTCAATGAAGAAAACGGTTTGAACAATCATTAAAACCCCTTCACCAGCTGCCCTTGTGCATCTCCCATCCTTTTCACAGGAGGTTGTGCTAGAGAGCATCCTGATGTATATTCTCAACATATTCATCTCAAAAAAGCCAAATAAGATCATGCTCTATGCAATGGCTGCTGAAGTAGAAGGCAGCTAGTGCAACTAATCTTTCTCTTCTCCTACCTGAGTTCTCCAATAGAACAGGGGCTGTGCCATATTAGGATGCACTGCAAGGAGCTTATCTCCTGATTCAGATGAGGTTTGTTTTTGTTTTGTTTTTCACCAGCAGAGCTCTCCTGGGAGCAAAGACCTGCTGCTTGAATTTTAGGGGGAGAAACGCTCACAGTCTACATCTCCATATAAAATCATTATTTAGGAGGGACTTTGAACTTGCTACAGATCATTTTGGAAGAGTGTAGAGGAGATGAGGCAGAGGAAAAGGATCAGTTGCACAAGCTGCCTTCCATTCACACAAACAATAGACACAACCTATCCAGTACATTTTTGCCATAGTTTTCTCCTTTTAAAATATGATATGAAGCTTTTGTACCCCTATCACAGTCACGTGGTCTAACACATTCCTATAAATATTTCTCTATAGTACAGTACAAAGGTGAAAAACACCAGGGTTAGTTCTTACGTTTTTTCTGCACTACTGCTTTACTGACGACTGAAGGTACTTGTAACATGTTTCTCACTGGCCTCAACTGCACATAATATGTCTTACTATTGTATTAGTTCAGCGTCATCACACATAAAGTTGTTTCGCAACCCTTCTTCATTTGCTAACCACATATAGGGTTAGTCCTGTGATGAAACAGATGGAGGGCTGCTCTTCTAGACTTGCTCCTAATTTCACTTGCTCCTAATTTTACATCCCAGTCTCTGACATTTTTGTGTCAAGCAGAACAATCTAGAAAGAAATGCTTATGTATAGAGTTGCTCACATGTGGAACTCCACATAATTGTGTGTAATCCCTGCATGCGAGCAATTCTTCACATATGGCAGGGAGACTCCTCTGCAAATATCTGCATTCAACATGTGGACAAAGAGCAGGTTTAGAAGCATGGCATCAGTTCTGCTTCATCATGGGACTACTGAACATACAAGTAACATATAAATAAGGCTAAAGTCTAATTGTATTTCCTACTTCTGTTTACCACACTATAAATATGCATGTGTCTTTCTTTGTCCCCTTCTAGTAATGAAAAGAAATATGATCCTAATTTTCTCACACAAGACATCTTAGTGAACCCTCATAACTTATTCTTAAATCAGTAAGAACGTAAAGCAGGATGCCAAATTAAGCAATTCTTGCAAGACTTGCTTGGAATCGAAAAAGGATTTAAGAACTAAAAACCAACCATACCCACATATCCCTTAGAACAAACCAGCTGTCCCAAAATACCTCTGTAGCTACAGAATTCCCTACTAACACAGGAAGTACTCAAAGAAGCAAGTTGCCAGACATAAATGTGCTATAAGCAATGCGAACCAATGCGCATTGATAGAAGTGAGGTAACCTATAGTGCAGACCTGGCCTCTCTTTTCCTTGTCAATATAATGAATAAAAACTACACAAGGAAACAGTTATCAACCCAACACAATGTAAAACATTGAAATCACTTCCCAACCTGGGAGTAAAAGAGTAAAATTATTCTTGGAAAATAAAGTCTTTAGCAATGGAATACCTTGTTAAAGATAAGCTATTAATACACTGTTTACATAGCTATTTCTAAAAGGCATTCCACTGCTATTTTTAAATGTGTGCAACAGAGTTAAACACTCTCCCCAGAAGTGATTTTGCCTCTGCCCATCTTTATATCCCCTTTAAAATGTTAAACATTCCAATTGATGCCTCAAACTCAGCCATGAGTTATTACAGTCAATTCAATTGGTAGTTCCCAGATCAAAGTCTTCAGCTGGTAACATCAGAAAAGCAGATGCTCGGAGTTATATCAAATCCAAAGTGAAGTTTCGAATGACATCTGGTGCTCCTGTGTCAAAACCACAAATATCTAACATCCCTCTGTCATCTGGATCTGCAATGGTGAAGCCGTTGGATGTCATTCCACAAACTATCAGTTTGGATGGAATACCCATTTTCTAAAATAAAACAAAGGGGAAAAATAGTTTCAGCATATTCTTGCATAATTTATTTATATAATCCAAGTCTTCCTAGCTTTGCTGTGGCAGCTACAGACATTCATCCTAGTTTGGCCTGGCACCTACCTCCACATCTCAGGGAGCATTATTGTGGCTCAGCATCTTTGCCAAGATGACTGACATTTCTGACTAGCAATCTCCTGGTAACCATACCCCCAAATGAAGGCTTTCTTTCTATCACGGCCTCTGTTACAACCGTAGTAGTTTTACTGCTTTTGCTTGAACCTGAGGGAGCTTTCATAGTTTCCAATGACATGCATTATTACATTCATGGATCATTTATACAAACAAAGTATACTTCTGAGTGGCGTGAAGTGTGATGCAAAAAATTGTTAAACAGAATCATTTTAAACAGTGTTACTGTTATCGAGTAATCATTTCTGTAGTCTTTTATGGTACCTCCTTTGCAATATTTAATTTTTTATAAAAAAACACAAAACCCTGGAAACTATGGGTCAAGCAATTTATACAGAAAAAAACCTATGTCATTATACAAAAAAGGATGTACCTCTCTGTACTGCTTCAAGGCTGTGGCAGGGTGAATATCTCCAGCAAAGGTCTCATTATCCGTAAAGACAATAAAGACATCAACAGCTACACCTGCCTTTTGAGCCCACAGCATTGGGAGAGAACAATCAGTGGCACCCATTGGAATCTAGGATGAAGAAGAAATTATGATTAGCAATATAACCAGTCACTCGATGTTCCATAGCTGAAAAAAATCTATTAATATTCCTTTCACCATTCGAAAATGAATGTGGATCTGACACAAGAGACAGCAATGGGAAAGTGAATGGTCTACATACAATAAAACAATCCTTATCACATCACACTGGCCAGAGCCCTGCTCAAGGGTTCTGAATGTGTTGGAGTTACATTGGTGTTACACAGCCAAGCAGTGAATCCCAGCTCGATTCTCCCACCCCACTCAAAATTAATGAAAAAGTTGCAGAATATTTTTTCCTTTTTCATAGCTCATATTTTAAAACTGTTTTTACATTCAAGATTACAGTAAAAACAAAAGTTTTAAATACCTCAGACATTTTCTTTAACACTTGAGATAAAGTCATGTCTTCAGTCACCGGACAAGGGACCATTTCATGGGAAAAGGCAACAATATGTGAATCTTTTTCAGTACGTGCAACAACCTTATGGAAAAAGGCAAATAAAAGAATAAAAACAGACATTCTCTTACTGTATATACATGTTTTCTGGGTTTGTTTTTTTTTTTGGTGGAAGACCAAAGGATATTCTCTGCCTAAGGCATTCAGTAGTCCCCAATGCTATGCAATCTCTTCCTTTCACTCTTCTTCTACTCCACTCCTCTATCCACTCCATCCACAACCCTCCTCTAAACTGTATCACTTTCTTTGGACCTTGTCACTGGCCTCACTTTTGTTGCTGCTGCTGAAATTTTGAGAGGTAGTGCTTTCAAGATAGTTCCTTTGTGTTTTGATTCAGATGGTTCTCAAACTGCATGATTTTGGCCATAGTGTGTGCTCTAGAAAAAGAGGAGTGAGTGAGCTCCAAAAATACTTTGTTCCCAGGTATAACTTGGACAAATGAAAAGGAGCCAGATTTGTGTTAACCTGTGGAAGAGCAACATGACTGGAATTGTAGGCAAGGTGGGAAACAGGAAGAGGACAACAGTCACATCCTCTTGCAAAATATTCCCAAGCTCAAAAACATCTGAGTCTATTTTTTGAAAAATCTTGATAAGGAATGTCATATCCTTGAAAACATGTAGAATTATCTACACACTTTCAGAAAGCTCAGTTTTTTTAAGAAACAAGTGGAAAGTATGTTTGAATATTTATCCTGGAGAACATTTATCTCCTTTAACTTTTTTTTTTTATTTTCCATACCTGTCTTTATCTTTCTTAAAACCATAAGGAATAACTTTTTAGAGTGGTGTGACCTACATAGGTTTGAAGGCAGAGAGCATCTTTTGAGCTGAACGGGCACAAAGTCATTTCTGCATTCAAATTTGGATCAAAAGAATCTGGCAAGCCTGTAACATCTCTTACCATACACATTGCTGCAGCAACTGTGCTAGCATTCAGCACACTACCCAAAACCTTTTGGGACATAGAGGCACTGACATCAACAGCTAGCAAGAAACGCTTCTCAGTTGGCTCTACTGCCTAAGAAGAGAGAGAAAGGTGAAAATGCTGGTACTAATTTTTTGTTAACATTTAATACTTTTCTAACAGCTTGCCCAATCAACACTTGTCTAAACAGAGACTTCAGAAACTGAAGACCTAAGTTGGATATATTTAAGAAAAAAACTTTAAATTTATCAACATAATGTTAAAAACACTGTATACTCCTGCATCTACACATTCACAATAGTTACCTTGAAGGTCTTGTAAAATGACTCATCGAGAGCTTCCAAAATATCCTTGTCAGGTTGCCAATGAAGTTTTCCCCTATAGCCACGTTCTCCTTTATATGTTTCTAGCGCAACCAAGACATGGAATGGATGCACTCGCGCCTAAAAAAGACATGGAATGATTGGTTGTTGAAATTATCGTCTTACCTTGAAATGGACAAACTTACCTGCTTGATTAGGGATAAAGATTGGAAGAAAAGGAAGAAAGGTTGGATACCTTTAATTGAATTTATAACACTTGAAGGCACACTAAGCAATTTTATCTGGTAGTCCAATAATATAAAGGTCAGCCACAGAGAGTGGAGGTAGAATTTAATTCTGTTTCATGACAGAGTATTATTTCTTTGTTGTTAAGAAAACAAGATAGTAAATTTATTTCAACAGGAATGTACACGGCAAATAAATTTTACAATTCAACTATTAAGCATTAATGGGTGTTAGCTTTGTATAAGAAGCTCAGACTATTGAACCTTCTAAGGAGGCTTACATGTGTGTTGTTTTGGTATTGTTTTGTCTTTTTTGTATATCAATGTGTGTATTTGTGGATTTGTTATATGTGGATTTTTAACCAATAAAAATTAATTAAAAATAATAATAAAATAAAAAAGAATATCAAAGTTATATTTACAGAGTTATCTAATAAAACGAAAAGAAACTGAAATAAAAAGATTTTTAAAGAAAAATGCATCTGTCTTTAAACCTGTAATTTTGACTAATCGTGCACAAGACCTATGACTTTTGTAAAAGAAATTTTTCTAGCTCACTAGAGCTATGTTGTATGACGTGCAAAAATAGTAATAGATTGTCAGACTCTCTGCATTTTGCTCTTTGTTCCTAAAAGGCTGACTCCTGAGCTTTTCCTTAATGAAAAAACTTCCTGGTGACATATTGCACAATATTTTGTAGTACAGTGGGCCCTCGGTATTCACTGGAGTTTGGTTCCAATGCTCCCAATGAATATGAAAATCCATGGATGCTCAAGTCCCATCAAATACAATGGCATAGTAAAATGGTGTCCCTTATATAAAATGGTTAAATCAAGGTTTGCTTTTTGGAATGTACATATTTTTAAAAATATTTCAAACTGTGGATGGTTGAGACTATAGACAAACCATAGATAAGGAGAGCCAACTGCACTTTCAATATCATAATTTTTAATAAGAAGGAAACTAGCATAGGACTTATTCTCATTAAATTACAATGTCCTTTAATCCCAAAGATCACAGAGATGGGACTTTAGTATCCATGCTTTTGCATAGCCAACTTAGTTCCCTTTAATCAAGGTTTGTAATACAGAAATGAGATGGAATCCTCTCTCAGTTGTAAATGAATATCATCTTCAGCATTGCTCTTTCTACTAAATCAGTTTTATGAGCTGGTAAACCAAGTGCATCAGGGATACACAAACAGAAACCATTACCTTTTTCAGAAGTTTTTCATTTCTTAATCTTTCACAAACTATTGTAACTTCTGGGCTTCCTGGTTCAAGAACAGAGTTTGCTGTCATCTTTCCCAAATTTCTCAGTGTTGCTGTTAAGGGCATCTCCTGGAGCAATGCTTTCCATACCTTGTATGGAGTGAGATTAAAGAAGCAAGGAAAGAAAAGGAGAAGCTATAGTGTTTAAATATGAAAGTCTATAGTACATAATTAATTCAGAAACAACTATAGCCGAATAATCTTTGCCAAGTTAACTACACATAAAAACGACTTCTAAAGCATTACAGGAAGAGAAGATTTTAACAGCATACACTAAATGAATAAAATAAAGATGGCCCATTGTGATACAAAGTATGAATGCTTGCATACTTACCTCTTTAGATTTCAAATGACTTGTCAGGAGGTGTTCCCTAGCTAAACTAAATTCTTCTATCAAATGAATCACTTCCAATTCATCCTTTGTATGTTTCACCCTCTCCACTGCCTCCAAATACTTCAGCAGTTTTTCAGTTTCAGCAGAAAGCTGGTTGTCTTTATATGCCTCTTGGACTTCCTTCCACCCTTTCATTACATACTTAGTGACTATGGCAAGACCTGTTGAAAGATAAATACATACTTATTGCTGCTCAAGCCTAGGAAATCAGTTTGGTTTTGACACTGCTCACTCTTTCAAGATGAAAAGAAAAACATCAAAACAATTAAAGGTAACCTTTAAAAGTGAACCCACTGGCACAATTTATGTAACAGCAGTATATATATGTAAAGCTTTCAACAGAAGGCATGTTACATCTTTCCAGGGAATTGCCTCATTTTAAGGAAGAAGCTATAAAACCCTCCTAAAGAAATCCTGTCTCAGTCTCTTGTATTGATAGTTTCAAACTTGGCTTTTCTCATCAAAGTAGTGAAGGAAACTACCAATTATTAGCTAAAGGCACTTTTAAATTAAACAGATAATTTAGATCCATTCAATCTAAACTCTGACAAAGGTTTGGAACAGAAACTGCCTTTGTTACATCAGCTGATGATTTATACTTGAGAGACAGGCAAGAGAATATAATATCAATACTTTTCCTGATTCTGTCACTTTCAAAAGCATTTTTCTTGATTATTTGTGTGCTTAGGAGTCAAAGGTAGAATCCTGCAATGATCCTATTTAGATTCTTAAAAATGTCCCAGAAATTGATATAAGTAGATTGTTCTTTCTTTCCAAAGGAATTATTGTGAGCTTCTAACTGTTTCTGCCTTGCCTCCCATACATTTGTATACTGGTGGCTCATCTAGATACTTAAAGAGTTGCATCTTTAGTAAGCTGATAACCTCCCAGCCATGCATGTCTCCTTTCCTTCTGTATCACACATTGCAAAGTCTTCACTGAATCAGTAACAGAATGACCAAGAGTGAAAAATATGTTAAAATGAAGGAGTCACACTTTCGCCTAAATACCTGAATCTGAAAAATGTCTATAGCTTGTGGTTAAACTGTTGCACATATATTTACATGCCAGACTTCCAAAGCTATACAGTGCACCTGCGTCATACATGGACACATAATTCGCAGGTTTCAGCGGGATGGAAGGGGCGGTGCGTCCCATTAAGACTAATGGGATGAGCACCCGCGGCATGCATGTGCCGCCACGCCATGAAAGAGCCCCCTTATTTTCAATGGGGCTTGAGCATACGCGGTTTTTTATTGGGGGGGGGCAGAATGGATCCCCTGCGTAAAAAAAGGGCACACTGTACCTGTTTTCTACAATGTGAGAATGGTACCAGGCAACATTAATTCCCTAGCTTTATCCCACTTAGCTTAGATTTTTTTTAGCTGCAGCTCCAGGAATCCTTCAGCCAGGATACCTAGAGATCCCAACAAATAGCTTTTCCAAGCTCTGCCCTCACTTTCTTCCCTTGCTCTCTCTTGTCTCTCTAACATACATTTATTGTTTACTGCAAGCATCTATTGCTTTATCAAACATTTCTAGCTGTCATTACCTTCACTTGCAGGCTTTAGATGAGACAATCTTAGAAGATCTTTATGGCACCAGCCATTTCTTTTCTTGTATTTTGTCACTGCCAAGGCAATAGCCATGTCATTCTTTTCATTATACCAGTCAGCAACAGCTTTTCTCAGCGCACGACCCCACATGCCACATTTCATGCCTTCCTTCAGATCCTTTTTAAACTGGATGAAAGTGAAGAGATGGGTTGGTATGCGACACACTTCAGGAACAGCTTTATAAGCTGCTTGTTTTGTTTTTGCATCAGAACACTGTGAGCAAATGGCAAGCGCCAGTAAGATAGGCTCCTGTTTCACTGCCCTGCCTTCTTGGCTGAACGTCTTTATTTCCTGTACCACTTCACACCCTTTGCCATCTTCAATAAGTCTCAGCAGAGCCTCAGCATTTTCAATGCCCAGTTTTTGTTCCTTGATGTAGTAAGTACCTCCTTCAGAACCAAAACACAAGAAACGACACAATCGATTCATATCAGTAACCTGCCATACATATCCACCCTCAGAGTTTGGCAGTTGCTTTTCATCACAGGGCTGTGTCTGGCTTACTTCTTCTTCCATTGCTTGTCAATGTCAGAACCGTTCTGGAAAGAAAATGCAGAGAAGAAAACCATTTCAAATATGTTTCTATAGCCAGACATACCTAAAATAACTATTTTGAAAAGTTCACAATTTCATGGCCATGCCATAAATCAGAGATGTTTAGAAGGTATGCAGATGTTAAATTTAAAATTCACAATCTTAACAGCGGCAAACATCAAATTACATGCAATAAAAGGTTCATAATTTGCTCTAACAGGAATGTAGTCCATTCAGTTTCCCACTCTTAAATATTCTGAATAACAAAGCGTCTAAGTCTCTCAAAATAAAAAAGATACTAACACACTTACTAAAACGTTACCAGTGATAATGAAGTCCACATATTAAAGATAAGTATATATCAATACATCATACATTGAGAAAACAGAAATGGATGCAGGAGTAAGTTTGCTACTGTTATTTCGTTTACATCTAATCCTTCCTCCATTTACTCACGAAGGTATACATAATCTTATCCAATTTTATCTGCACAACAGATAAAAAGAGAGAGATTAGACAGAGTCAGAAGATTGTCCAAAACAACTCAGTAAGTGTCATGGTTGAGATCCAGTCCATGTTTAATAATTTCCAATGGACTTAGGTCCACTGGAAGAATTTATGACAATGTCACTGCTGAGTGCTGGAACCTGTGATGCAATAAGGAATGCATCTGAGCATGTGCAAAATATATGATCCTTACCAGTTACACCAGATAGCTACAGCCAATGCATTGTTGGGATTAGGACACAGAAAAGCTGTGCGCAGGTACTCCAAACCCAACCAAGTAGTAAAGGAAACTGAAGACTTTCATCTTCGTTATCCCTCGTTCCACCCCTGGGAAGGTTTCAAGTTTGATACATTGTGGTAAACAGATGCTGAATAAACAATGTGCATAAACCTCAATGTTGGAAGCCAGTGTGGTGTAGTGGTTTGAACTATCCAGCCATACAACTTGAAGGCGCACAACAACAAACTCACCACTGTGCTTGAATTAAAAGCATAACAGGGGATCACATATATTGTTCATCCATTTAATATACACTGTCTCCAGGATTTATTGGGAAATGTGCATAACCCGACAGGATATACATTTTTAGGATAGCATAAACTTTTCCCAGTATTTAATACATGTATTTCGGTTAGATTATCCAAATCAAATCCACATCAAAATCCATCAATTGGGGCCCAAACCTGCCCTCAATGTATATATGGAGTCAACCTATACTCAGGTATATATATTGTAAAACTCAGGCAATGAATATCCATACTGATTGGGCAGGATATACGTTTTTAGAAGCATGTAAACTTTTCCTAGTATTTAATACATGTATTGCAGTCAGATTCTAACTGAAAGAATATAATGTGAGTGAGTATATATATACATATACATATACATATACATATACATATATATAGGAATGCGGTGGCTCATCAGTTAAGACTCTGACGATGGCAAGATCAGCAAGCTGGCAGTTTGAGGCCCAGCCAGGCATTGTGTGACGGAGTGAGCTCCCATCACTAGTCCCAGCTTCTGCCAACCTAGCAGTTCGAAAGCATGTAAAAGTGCAAGTATATAAATAGGTACCACTTTGTTGGGGAGGTAACAGCATTCTGTGCAGCCATGCTGGCCATATATGACCATAATGGAACTGTCTTTGACAACGCTAGGTCCCTCGGCTTAGTAAGAGATGAGCCCTGCCTCCTATGGTCAGACACAACTTGGCAGCCTTGTCAAAGGGGAACACCTTGCCTTTATATCTAGACTTATGGTTAATATGTTCTCTCTAGGAATATCTGGGTCCTCCTCCAGTGCAACTCTATGGTCAACTCTATGGTCAACTTGCACTGAACGAGAGTCCTAGAGAGGACGCTCTGCTAGGCCTTTGCAGCTCCTCCAGCGCAGCTCTATGGTCAGTGTCTGCTGGACGTTGACCATAGAGTTGCGCTGGAGGACCTAGAGATTCCTAGAGAGGCGTCCTCTCAAGTTAAAAACATGGTGCTTTTGTTATTGGCGGCTTTCCCATATTCACGGGGGAATGGCTCCGGAGGAGGCCAGGCCCCATCTCAGCCCTTCGGTGAGGAGCCCTTGGAGGAAGGTGGCGGGGAAAAGGTGGGAACGGAACCGTACCTGAAGAGCAGCTCTCTCAGTCTCTTTCTCTCGATGCAAGGAGAAAGGGGGCTCCTCTTCTCTTTAGGGTTCCTCCCAGCCTGAAGCACCGAGGACCCGGATGCAGAAGGACCCGGATGAGCATCGCGCCTCATCCTCAATCTCCGCCCCACAAACAACCTTAGACTGAAAGCGAGGCTTCGAACTTCAACTCCCAGCATGCCTCGCTTCCGCTCGTCTTCGCAAGGGCTGATGGGAGTTGTAGTTCAGGCGCGTCAAAATGCACTCTCCACCTCCTTTTGTTGTTGTTGTTGTTGTTGTTTAGGCTCAGGCTTTTTTGTTGTCTTTTAGGGTTAGAGGTCTATGAGAATGTATTTATTTGTATTTAGTTATTTAAGGGATTGGTCTTCCGCCTTTCCTGTGTTGAACCCAGTTTATGGCTCAGATACTCTGGCTGCATCCACACTGGAGAAATAACCCGGTTTGGCACCGATTTAACTCTTGGCTCTCTGGTATGGAATTCTGGGAGTTGGAGTTTGTTGTGGGGCCCAGAGAGCAAATCTGGAACAATCTTCCCGAGGAACTCCGCCCTATCACCCCCCTAAAAACATTCAAAAAGAGGCTAAAAACTTTCCACTTCTCTCAAGCCTTCCCCTCTGGAAAATGAAACTAGTCTACTTTGATCCCATCAACTTTCTGCCTCACCATTTTGAACGATTGATTTAGATTTGTATATTGTATTGTGTTATTGGTTTTATCTATTTTATGATGTGTTTGTAACTTTTAAATTGTGTGTACACCGCTTTGCTCTTCTGGAAAAGTGGTATAAAAATAAAATTTATTATTATTATATCATCATTATTATTATTATTATTATTATTATTATTATTATTATTAATGTGGGTCCTTGTTATCTGCTGGGGTTTAGTTCCAGGATCCCCCGTGGATAGCAAAATCCATGGATGCTCAAGTCCAATTAAATACAATGGGGTTGCTATGTATGTATGTATGTATGTATGTATTATTATTATTATTACTGTGGGTCCTTGTTACCTGCTGGGGTTTGATTCCAGGATCCCCTATGGATAGCAAAATCTGTGGATCCTCAAGTCCCATTAAATACAATGGCATACTGAAATGGTGTCCCTTATATAAAATGGCAAAATGAGCATTTGCTATTTGGAATTTATATTTTTTGGACTCTTTTCAATCCATGGATACTTGAATCCGTGGATAAAAAAAAATCCGTGGATATTGAGGGCTGACCGTATTAGTGTTTTTAGCTTGCATTTTGCATTTTGAAGGCCCTACATTTCACGGTGCCTGTCCTCCTTTCTGTTTACAATATCTGGTGACTTGGGTACCATGGCCTTCCTAACAGATTTCTTCTCATATATTAAGCACCGGTGATCAGATGTTAGGATTTTGATCTCATAAAACATCCAATGCTGCTGTGATCCTCGGGAGGAACTACTCTGGATCCCACCACCTTCACACTTAATCAGAATGAGGGACAGGGCCTTCTCTATGGCTGCTCCCAGTTTCTAAGAATATGGCTGCAATCTGGCATGGGACTTGGGTCTTTGTAATGGTACTTACATGTGTTGAGAACATAATTAAGTACTTTTGCAATATCCGTCATCACCTCAGGGGCTACTGTGAAATTACAACATGGAGACAACCGCTGTGCAATAGTTGACGGTGGAGTGACTCATGCACCATGGACCCAATGTGCAACAGGCACTGATGGGCATTGAGGCAATCCTGATGGTCATCCAGACGCCAGTTAGGAGGTGCCAGAATGCAAAATGAATGCCTAATGTGGATTCTCAGTCTTGCTGCTATTTAATTATTGCCTTTTTGTAATCCTAAAATCATAGAGTTGGAGGAAACCCCAATGACCATCCAATCTAACCCCGTTCTGCCATGCAGGAAAACACTATCCAAGCCCTCCCTGAGACAGATGGCCATCCAGCCTCTGTCTCAAGACCTCCAAAGAAGGAGACTACACCACTCTCCAAGGCAGCAGCATATTCCACTGTCAAACAGCTCTTACTGTCAGGAACTGCCTCCTAATGTTGAGGTGGAATCTCTTTTCCTGTAGCTTGCATCCATTGTTCCGGGTCCTGTTCTCTGGAGCAGCGGAAAACAAGCTTGCTCCCTCATCAATATGACATGGATGAAGGCACTTCAGACGTCATGCAGAGGTTGTTCGCCCCTCCCTCGCATTCGGCACATGGCCTCCTTGTGCGCCTCTATTTGTGGTTCATCCAATTTTAGACCAAGTGCTTTGAAGTTGTTTCCAACTATAAGGGTGCACCTTGGCATCTTTCTCGGGGGGTGGGTGTCTTTGCCATGGCTATTCTCTGAGACTTAGAGATGTGGCCTTGCCCAGGGTCAACCCACTGGGTTTTCATGGCCGAGGCAATTTGAACCCTTGCCCCCAGGAGTCTTAGTAGTGTGATGCTTCAGCTAAAAAGCCAATGCAATTCTGTCTGCATCAAAAGAAATGTAGTATCTAGATTGAGGAAATAACTCCTTGACTCAATTCAGTGAAGGCATCCAAGGTGACTTACAAATGGTTCATGAAAAGTATTGGGGTTGCCATGTAGGCACACAACCAATACTGTTCGAACTATGACTATAGTAAAGATTCTGTTCTAATACAATAACGTTCAAACAGGCCCCAGGCAAACAGGCCAAAATAAAGCTGCTTGGGTCAGTTTGGAGGTATGATGTTTAAAGATGCATGCTTCCTAAGAGGCCAGAAGCTGTGCCAAGACACCCTCCAGTCCAAGGACTGGAGTGCAGCTTTGGTGCAGCTTCTGGACTCTAGGACGCATGATCATTTATACTCCAAAGTGACTAGAAGCAGCTTTATTTTGGCCTGTCTATATGGAGCTAATGATAACTTTATTTGGCTAACCCAAAGCACATTGTACAGTAGCGGGCTTTCAAAGCTCCCCTGAATTCTTCATTAGACAAGTTGTTGAAAATCATCCAGGAGAAAAATTGTTATAAAATGAAATGTTAGTCACAGAAGTTCTAAGTACCATTTTAAAATGCCATTTTGGGAGTCCTGCATGAGAGAAAGGAGAATGAAAACCTGTCCCTGTTTATCCCCATTCAGCTGTGAAACTAGCTAGGTGGCCGTGGGCTTCACTGTTTGGCAACTAACAGTGAAAAGTGAACTCCTAGGTGAAAGATGGCATTAAATGGTGAAAAACAAATAAAATTCTGTGGCTAGCAGACTATTTTAAAATGCCACAGTGTCCTGTAGTCTTTGGCGGAAGGATTACCAATTGCCCATCGAGAAGGATGTTGATCTTTGGGTGAACGCTTATTTCCAGTAATAGATTCCTGAGACTGAAAGTATAAAAGGGCAATGACAAAACTGGCTTCCTGTGCATCCAAAGAGAGATGGCAATTAGATGGCAAGACAGAAGGCAGCAGAAAAAGAGGAAAACCACATTCCAGATGGATAGGTGAAGCCATGACAGCAACACTAGAGCAGGGCAGTAGATGATCATGGGATTTGGCAGTCGCTCCGTTCATAGGGTTGTCATAAAACAAAGTTGACTTGATGGCAGTTAAGAACAAACAATATGTCGATAGACTGCAACTCCCAACATGTCTCACAATTGCCTATGCTGCGTATGGCTGCTCTGACTTGTAGTCAAATGCACCTAGAGGCAACATATTCTCACTCCTCCTCTAAAATTGTGGTGATAGGGAGAAAGCCACCTTTTTCCCTTCTTTTTTCTCTTGTAAAAGGTACAGACGTTCTGCGCAAGAAATAAAAGCAGGAACACTGTGAAGAGTTTCTAAAGGCGGATCAAATTTGCTTCAAAATGTCCTCACTTTTTAAGGTTGACATCTCTTACTAATGCCCAGCTCCATCACACAACAGGTTTGAGGAGACTGCTCTAAAGCAATAATTCTTAAAGTGTCTGATGCAGGGAACTGGAAAGATGGGGTATTTCCCCAGTGTGCCAGAGACCAGTCCCTGTTTGTGCCCATTGACTACACGCTTTGCTTCTTTCATGGAACTCACAGCAGACCAGCAGCTAAGATCTCACAGATTGGCTCTAACGCGCTCCAGGAACCATGATTACAGTCCTCAGTGTTGTCTCCCACAGCATCTTGAGCCAACTCAGAACTCATTTATGAAGAGAATATTTGTACAGAAAGAATTTTCTTCACCATTGAGGTCTAAATACATATGATAAGGAGATCCATGACAGTGATCTCCTCACCCCAAAATTATAAGTAGCGGGGAGGGGGGGTGTAAATACACTCATCACTCCACATTTGCTGAGGTTAGAGGCACAGGACCCCGTGAATGCAGAAAACCGCAAATAACAAAAACACTTGTTTTTACCTGAGAGAACACCACCTAGGAATCTCTAGGTCCTACAGTGCAACTCTTGGTCACATCTGCTAGACCTTGACCACAGAATTGAGCTGAAGGCTACAAATGCCTAGCGGAGTGTTCTCTCTAGAATCTCTAGATCCGTTCAGTGCGACTTTTGGTTAATTGACCACAAGCGTTGCATTGGAGGACCTAGATATTCCTAGAGAGAACATATTAATAAATCCATGAATAATCAAATACCAAAGTCAAAGTCGCAAATGTGGAAGGACGAGTGTGCAAATGGGTCTGATTGATAGCACATTTGACTGAGTGGAGGGAGGAAAGGACTAACACTTCATGGGCCTTCAATAATTTCTTAGGGCGACCGTAATGTGAAGGAGGGTTCTTGGCAAGAGTTGTTCAAAGGGGGGTTACCATTGCTCTGAGGCTGAGAGTGTGTGACTTGCCTAAGGTCACTCATTGGATTTCCATGGCTGAGTGGGGATTTGGACTCTATTCTCCCAGGATCCTAGGCCAACACCCAAACCACTACATCACACTAGCTAAACACAGGCTCCCATCTACACTTGTTGTATGGGGTATGTTTTTAAGTTGAAAGTGTGACTCTACAGAAACCATGGGAGTAACTCATGCACATGGACCCAATGTGCAACAGGCACTGATGGGCATTGAGGCAATCCTGATGGCCATCCAGACGCCGGCTAGGAGGTGCCAGAATGCAACAGGAATGCCTAATGTGGATTCCTCATCTTGCTGCTATTTAATTATTGCCTTTTGTAATCCTAAAACCTAGAGTTGGAGGAAACCCCAAGGACCATCCAATCTAACCCCGTTCTGCCATGCGAAAACACTATCCAAGCCTTCCCTGAGACAGATGGCCATCCAGCCTCTGTCTCAAGACCTCCAAAGAAGGAGACTACACCACTCTCCAAGGCAGCAGCATATTCCACTGTCAACAGCTCTTACTGTCAGGAACTGCCTCCTAATGTTGAGCTAGAATCTCTTTTCCTGTAACTTGCATCCATTGTTCTGTATCCTGTTCTCTGGAGCAGCAGAAAACAAGCTTGCTCCCTCCTCAATATGACATCCCTTCAAATATTAAACAGGCTGTCATATCACCTCTTAATCGTCTCTTCTTCAGGCTAAACATCCCAGCTCCCTAAGAAGCTTCATGGGCTTCATGGTTTCAAGCAAGCCTTCACTATTTTAGTCGCGTGCCTTTGGACACCGTTCCAGCTTCTCACATCCTTTTTGCATTGTGGGCCCCGACCTGACACAGGAATTCCAGGTGAAGCCTGACCAAAGCAGAGAGACTGGAATACAGTCGGCCCTCCTTATCCATGGATTTTTTATCGACAGATTTAAACAGCAAACCTTGATTTTTCATTTTATATACAGACACAATTTTTTGCTATGCCATTTTGTTCAGTGGGGCTGAGCATCGACTTTGTTATCTGCAGGGGATCCGGAACCAAACCCCATGGATAATAAGGCGCACTGTACTATCATTTGCCTCAATCTAGATACTACACTTCCGTTGATGCAACCAAGAATGGCATTGGCTTTCTAGCCTGAAGCATCACACTGACAGTCTACCAAGACTCCTAGGTCCCTTTCACAAGAAATTCCTAAGCAACCAGTCAGCTGCCAAGATTAAACGATGAGTTTTTACTATTGAAATCAAAGGGTCTTCACGTTTCGTGAACTTTGACTGCCAAAAGTCTTGGGGGTGAGGGTTTGACTCAACCACACAATTGGACTTGAAATATCGCCAACTACCTCTTGGCAGTGCGTTTGGCAAAAATTAATCACAAATAGTCAAGAATTCTGGAAGTCAAACCATCTGTCCAAGTGGGGAAATCTCTCCCAAAATAAAGGAGATATTTGTGCAAAGGAGAAGGAGAAAGAGGATTCAGACTGCCAATGTAGTGTTGGACTAGGAAGTTGGGAGGCAAGGGATCAAATCTTGCTTGGCCATGAAACCCAGTGGGTGACCCTGGGCAAGGCACACTCTCTCATTCTCAATAATAGCCATGGCAAAGACCCCCTCCCCAAAAAGATGCCAAGAAGCCCCCTGATAAGTTGGAAACGACTCAAGGCACTTGGTCTAAAATTGGGATGGAACCACAATAGAGGCGCAAGAGGCCCCTGGCCATGTGCCGAATGCGAGGGAGGGGCGAACAACCTCTGCATGACATCTGAAGTGCCTTCATCCATTTCAGCTTCCAGATCAGACCAGCCGTTTAAGAGTCCCAGCGGCTCTGGCCGGCCGGAATCCCTCTTTGGGAACTGAGCTGACAATGGGAAATGCCCTCACAACAGCAATTCCATTTCAAGCCCAGGCTGCTGCCCCACTGCAGAATCAACGCAGCCTGACACCATTTTAACTGCCACAGCTCCCTCCTATGGAAATCCTGGGATGCCCAGTTTGCTGTGGCACCAAAGCCATCTCACAAAAACTACACATCTCAGGCTTTCTGTAGTGCTGAGCCACGGTGCTTGAAGCAGCGTCAAACTGCATTCATCTCCACAGTGTAGATACAGCCCGCGTTTCCAGTGTAGGTTTAACTTTGGGTGCGTCTGCACTGTAGAAATAATGCAGCTTGACAGTGCCCTGGCTCCATCTGATAGAAATCCTGGGATGTGCAGTAGTTTGCTGTGGCACCAGAACTCTCTGAGAGAGAAGGCTAAAATATCATACACAATTTCAAATGCCAGGATTCCATAGGATGGAGGCTCAGCTTGTATGAAACTGATCTAATAATGGGATGTCGTGTGATGTAGACACAGCGTTATGGAGTGCTCTGCTTCAAAGTCTGGAGGAAGGATGCTTTTGCTAATTCCGCAAACCCCAATAAATGGCAAGGGGCTCCCATCTTGTGACCCTGATGGACACAGAGAAAGAGAGTTTCCCATGTTCTCTGCCTCAGATCAGCCCCTCCTAACCAACAGCCTGACCCAGGAGAAAAGCAGGCTAGAAATACCGTAAACACATAAAAATAAAAATAAGTTGGTTTGTTTTGGAAAATCCATGGAGAAGGAGGGGAAACTGATTTTATCGACACAATAAAATAGATGTTACGGTCTTATGCTATCAGACCAGATATCCACATCGTGGTCATAGTGGCCTCATGCAATTGGACTTTAGGAAAGCTCCTCCTGCCAAATTCTCTCTTTCAGTCTCAAAGGTGCTGCAAGACACTGATTTGACAGAGTAACAAGGGCATATATCTTTGAGTCAACCATGACAGCTCAGCAGAACCATGAGGTCTTATGAACTCACAATGGAAGGTCAGCTACATGGCTCAAAAGGTTCCAGAATGCATCCACTTGGGCAGTTGGCTTTGAGAACTCAACATGGCTGGATCCAGTCTGCTTCCTCTCCTGGTTCTGCCGTTGTTGGTCTTCAGACTGAGAGGTCAAGAAGCCAACACTGTAGAAGAAGAATCTTTCTGTCTACAGATCTGCCATGGGGTCCTCGAGTCTTTTTGTGGATGTGGATTTTGGTGTTTGTGGATGTAGGTGGCTAAGCAATGAGGGAGCAGAAGAGAGCAGAGGCCAGGCAGCAGCAGGAGGGCGTGGCAGGAGTGGGAAGCTTCAAAAGCCACTCCTCTATCCCTCAGGAAGACCAACAGGCAAGCCAGAAGCAAGCCTTCCCTCTTCCCCCAACTCCACCAGGGGCAAAGAAGGCAGCAGAAGCCAGCAAAAGCAGGAGAGCATGGAAGGAGTGGGAAGCTTCAAAAGCCACTCATCCAGCCCTCAGGAAGAACAGCAGCCAAGCCAGAAGCAAGCCTTCCCTCTTCCCCCAACTCCAACAGGGGCCCAGAAGACAAGAGAGGCCAGGCAGAAGCAGGAGGGTGTGGCAGGAGTGGTAAGCTTCAAAACCCAATCCTCCAGGCCTCAGGAAGACCAGCTGCCAAGCCAGAAGCAAGCCTTCCCTCTTCCCCCAACTCCACCAGGGGCACAGAAGGAAGCAGAGGCCAGGCAGCAGCAGGAGGCTGTGGCAGGAGTGGGAAGCTTCAAAAAGCCCTACATCCCTCAGGAAGACCAGCAGCCACGCCAGAAGCAAGCCTTCCCTCTTCCCTCAACTCCACCAGGGGCACAGAAGGCAGCAGAGGACAGGCAGCAGCATGAGGCTGTGGCAGGAGTGGGAAGCTTCAAAAGCCACTCGTCCAGACCTCAGGAAGACCAGCAGCCAAGCCAGAAGCAAGCCTTCCCTCTTCCCCCAACTCCCCCAGATGCACAGAAGGCAGCAGAGGCTAGGCGGCAGCAGGAGGGTGTGGCAGGAGTAGTAAGTTTTAAAAGTCACTACTCCATCCAATAGGAAGACCAGCAGCCAAGCCAGAAGCAAGCCTTCCCTCTTCCTTCAACTCCACCAGGGTCAAAGAGAGGCCACAAGAAGCAAAAGGGCATGGCAGGAGTGGTACGCTTCAAAAGTCGCTCCTACAGCCTTCTGGAAGTCCAGTAGCGAAGCCAGAAACAAGCCTTCCCTCTTCCCCCAACTCCACCAGGGCCAAAGAAGGCAGCAGAGGCCAAAAGAAGCAGGAGGGCCTGGCAGGAGTGGTACGCTCCAAAAGCCGCTCCTACAGCCTTCTGGAAGTCCAGTAGCGAAGCCAGAAGCAAGCCTTCCCTCTTCCCCCAACTCCATCAGAGTCAAAGAAGGCAGCAGAGGCCACAAGAAGCAGGAGGGCATGGCAGGAGTGGTACGCTTCAAAAGCCGCTCCTACAGCCTTCTGGAAGTCCAGCAGCCAAGCCAGAAGCAAGCCTTCCCTCTTCCCCCAACTCCACCAGGTTCAAAGAAGGCAGCAGAGGCCAGGCAGAAGAAGGAGGGCATGGCAGGAGTGGCAAGCTTCAAAAACCACTCCTCGAGCCTTCAGGAAGACCAGTAGCGAAGCCAGAAGCAAGCCTACCCTCAACTCCACCAGGGGCTCAGAAGGCAGCAACGGCCAGGCAGCAGCAAGAAGGCGTGGCAGGAGTGGGCAGCTTCAAAAGCAAGTCTTCCAGCCTTTAGGAAGACCAGCAGCCAAGCCAGAAGCAAACCTTCCTTATTCCCCCAACTCCACCAGGGGAAAAGAAGGCAGCAGAGGCCAAGCAACAGCAGGAGGTCATGGTACAGTAGTCCCTCGGGTTACGAAATTAATTCGTTCCGCCGCTCCGTTCGTAACCCGAGTAATTTCGCAACCCGAAAAGGCTTTCCGTTAGCGCTGGAAAGCCGCTAGCCGCGCTTTGCGGTTTGAATTTCGCGGCGAAAAAAAATTCGTAACCCGAAAAAAAACATCGTAACCCGGAACAGTTTTTTCCAATGTAACTTTTTCGTATCCCGGAAATTTTGTAACGCGATCAATTCGTATCCCGGGGCACCACTGTAGGAGTGGTAAGCTTCAAAAGTCACTCCTCCAGCCCTTAGGAATACCAGCAGCCAAGCCAGGAGCAAGCCTTCCCTCTTCCCCCAAGTCCACCAGGTTCAAAGAAGGCAGCAGAGTCCAGGCAGAAGAAGGAAGGCATGGCAGGAGTGGTAAGCTTCAAAAGCCACTCCTCCAGCCTTCAGGAAGACCAGGAGCCAAGCCAGAAGCAAGCCTTCCCTCTTCTTCCAATTCCACCAGGGGCACAGAAGGCATCAGAGGCCAGGCAGCAGCAGAAGGGCATGGCAGGAATTGTAAGTTTAGAAGCCACACCTCCAGCCCTCAGGAAGACCTGCAGACAAGCAAGTAGCATGCCTTCCCTCTTGCCCCAACTCCACCAGGGGCACAGAAGGCAGCAGAGGCCAGGCAGCAGCAGGAGGGCATGGCAGGGGTGGGAAGTTTCAAAAGCCACTCCTCCAGCCCTCAGGAAGACCAGCAGCCAAGCCAGAAACAAGCCTTCCCTCTTTCCCCAACTCCACCAGGGGTACAGAAGGCAGCAGAGGCCAGGCAGCAGCACGAGGGTGTGGCAGGAGTGGGAAGCTTCAAAAGCAATTCATCCAGGCCTTAGGAAGACCAGCAGCCAAGCCAGAAACAAGCCTTCCCTCTTCCCCCAACTCCACCAGGGGCATGGAAGGCAGCAGAGGCCAGGAAGCAGCAGGAGAACATGGAAGGAGTGGGAAGCTTCAAAACCACTCTTCCAGCTGTCAGGAAGATGAGCAGCCAAGCCAGAAGCAAGCCTTCCCTCTTCCCCCGTATCCACCTAGGGCAAAGAAAGCAGCCGAGGACAGGAATGTGTAAGAGGGAATGCCAGGAGTGGTAAGCTTTAAAAGTCACTCCTCCAGCCCTCAGGAAGACCAGCAGCCAAGCCAGAAGCAAGCTTTCCCTCTTCCCCAAACTCCACCAGGGACACAGAAGGCAGCAGAGGCCAGGCAGCAACAGGAGGGTGTGACAGGAGTGGTAAGCTTTAAAAGCCAGTCCTCCAGCCCTCAGGAAGACCAGCAGCCAAGCCAGAAGCAAGCCTTCCCTCTTGCCCCAACCCCACCAGGGGCAAACAAGGCAGCAGAGGCCAGGCAGCAGCAGGAGGGCATGGCAGGAGTGGGAAGCTTCAAAAGCCACTCTTATAGCCCTCAGGAAGATGAGCAGCCAGCCCGAAGCAAGCCTTCCCTCAACTCCACCAGGTTCAAAGAAGGCAGCAGAGGCCGGGCAGCAGCAGGAGAGCGTGGCAGGAGTGGGAAGCTTCAAAAGCCAGTCCTCCAGTCCTCAGGAAGACCAGCAGCCAAGCCAGAAGCAAGCCTTCCCTCTTCCCCCAACTCCACCAGGGGCAAAGAAGGCAGCAGAGGCCAGGCAGCAGCAGGAGGGCATGGCAGGAGTGGGAAGCTTCAAAAGCCACTCTTCTAGCCCTCAGGAAGACCAGCAGCCAAGCCAGAAGCAAACCTTCCCTCTTCTCCCAACTCCACCAGGGGTAAAGAAGGCAGCATAGGCCAGGCAGCAGCACAAGGGAGTGGCAGGAGTGGGAAGCTTCAAAAGCCAATCCTCCAGCCCTCAAGAAGACCAGCAGCCAAGCCAGAAACAAGCCTTCCTCTTCTCCCAACTCCACCAGGGGCACAGAAGGCATCAGAGGCCAGGCAGCAGCAGAAGGGCATGGCAGGAATGGTAAGTTTAGAAGCCACACCTCCAGCCCTCAGGAAGACCTGCAGACAAGCAAGTAGCATGCCTTCCCTCTTGCCCCAACTCCACCAGGGGCACAGAAGGCAGCAGAGGCCAGGCAGCAGCAGGAGGGCATGGCAGGGGTGGGAAGCTTCAAAAGCCACTCCTCCAGCCCTCAGGAAGACCAGCAGCCAAGCCAGAAGCAAGCCTTCCCTCTTCCCCCAACTCCACCAGGGGCACAGAGGACAGGAGGGAGCAGGAGGGTGTGACAGGAGTGGGAAGCATTAAAAGACACTCCTTCATCCCTCAGGAAGACCAGCAGCCAAGCCAGAAGCAAGCCTTCCCTCTTCCCCCAACTCCACCAGGGACACAGAAGGCAGCAGATGCCAGGCAGCAGCAGGAGAGCGTGGCAGGAGTGGTAAGCTTTAAAAGCCACTCCTCCAGCCCTCAGGAAAACCAGCAGCCAAGCCAGAAGCAAGCCTTCCCTCTTCCCTCAACTTCACCCGGGGCAAGAAAGGCAGCAGAGGCCAGGCAGCAGCAGGTGGGCATGGCAGGAGAAAGATGCCATCATGCCTTTCCAAAATGTGCCA